>NC_136812.1:12271912-12546912 GCF_951216825.1 Electrona antarctica
CTCCTCTCCTCTCCTCTCCTCTCTGCCCACCCATACTGTCTCCACAGGGAGCTGCTTCACACAGAGTGAATCCAAAGGCAAAGGAGAGAAATATCCTTTCAGAGCGCGCACACACACACACACACACACACACACACACACACACACACACACACACACACACACACACACACACACACACACACACACACACACACACACACACACACACACACACACACACACACACACACACACACACACACACACGTTTGCACTTCTGCGTGTGCACATGCAAACATGTGCGGCGCGTGCACACACGCACACACGCAAGAGGACTGTGTGGGAATCGGCGAAGGGGCCTCGCTCAAATCCTTGTCTCTAGGCAACCGGCAAGGATATGCTGGGGGAGCAGCATTGAAGTTGGAGAAAAACTAAGAAACGCACACACACACACACACACACACACACACACACACACACACACACACACACACACACACACACACACACACACACACACACACACACACACACACACACACACACACACACGCCTATCGGAAGGTGACACATATGAAGGTACTGAGGTTGTACAGTGTGGTGACAGAGAACATTCACCACAATGATGCAGATCTGAGTAAGATCACTACGGGAAAGAGAAAGGTGTGTGTGTGTGTGTGTGTGTGTGTGTGTGTGTGTGTATGCACGCATGTGCATGTGTGTGTGTGCACGTGTGCACGTGAGTGTGTGTGTGTGTGTGTATGCACACATGTGCATGTGTGTGTGTGCACGTGTACACGTGAGTGTGTGTGTGTGTGTGACTGTGTGTATCTGTGTGTGCGCATGTGCATGTGTGTGCGTGCGCGCGCGTGCGTGTGTGTGTGTGCACGTGAGTGTGTGTGTGTGTGTGTGCGTGCGTCTGTGTGTGTATGTGTGTGCGCGTGTGTGTGTTTGTGTGTCTGCCACCTCTGCAGCTGGCCCTCCATCAGCAGATTAATAAGCCTCGTTGCCACGCCGACCAGAACATAGTGACAACCATCCAAGCCAGATGCATTGTGGGTAACGGACTGACTGGCCGCAAGCTGGCCTTGTTTTTACTGCTCTGTTTTGTCCCACAACGCTCTCCTGTGTGTGTGTGTGTGTGTGTGTGTGTGTGTGTGTGTGTGTGTGTGTGTGTGTGTGTGTGTGTGTGTGTGAGGTGAGTCCAGGGGTCCTAGAAGTGGGGGGAAAAAAAACATCTGTGACCGCAGTGATGTCACCGAGACAGGAGGCATGAGAAGAGCAATTAAGGTGCCACACGCGCACGCGTGCACACACACACACACACACACACACACACACACACACACACACACACACACACACACACACACGCACACGCACACACACACAGCAGCAACATGTCAATGAACCTCTGTCTGTCTGTCTGTCTGTCTGTCTGTCTGTCTGTCTGTCTGTCTCTTTCTTATTCTCCTTCTGTCACATACAGTATATACATGTATATTCCAACGTTTGGTCTAAGTACTGTAGGACCTCCAGTCCGTGTGGGTCTGTTTGACGCTCTCACATTTCACCACACTGTTGAACCTGAAACCCACCATCAATATCACAACCTTCATCGTGTGTTGTATTAAACCCGGGGTGTCCAAAAGGTACACGATCTATACCAGTAGATCACAACGGCTGTGCAGGTATAGATCACATGACATAAAAATGTATATAATCAATCACTTGAATTTAAAAAAGGGCTTGTCAGCTCAAACCCACAATGCAATACTTTGTTTTCCAGAGTGTTGCACGCAAACGCCAGTAGCATTATAAAGTTACAAATAAACCAACCAATTCCATTTCTCCCCTTAATTCTTCCAAGATGTAACTTTAAACGATTTCCAGCTAAAGGGATAGTATTTTGATCAGTAGATCTTGTTCAACTGGTCATTTTGAAAGTAGTTCTCAAGTCAAAAAAGTGTGGGCACCCCATGGGTTAAACCATGCAAATTAACACCACGCACATACTAAATTAAGTTTTCACTCAACAATATATAGAAGGAGGAATTATATGGTCCAAGAAGATCTTCCTAAGTTGATCCAAAGTCAACTGAAAATGTATAACTTCAATCAAAAACATCGTAATCACATCATCCTGTGTCTTGCCATCGAAGTGTTTCTGTATTGCTGTTCACAGCTTTGTACCACATAGGATGTCCTTCGCCCAAGTTGTTATTCTTTTACATTTATCACCATCATACATCAGACCACTCTGTGGACAGAGCACAGACATATATTTGGTTTCTATTTGCACACTCCCAGAGTTACAATGGATTTGACTGTGTAGGAATTTAAGCATATTCTACTTCTACCCAACAGTATAGGAAAACCTTCAAAATGATGTATAATTTAATATCAATTCATGTCAAATACATACTATGTGAATGTATATACATGTATATTGTGTTGTCCATGAGATCCTTTCCTCTGTGGTGGGATTAACTAAGTTCTGCTATGGGACTGGGGAGCTTTGATCCATTGTATACACTCCAAACAAAGACTTGGCCCGGTCCAGATGGAGCTGAAAACCACTCTCAATACAAGTAGCCTGGTGTTGTTCATATAATATATTTATTCATATCTGTATATGCATGTTTTGTCAGATAAAGTGTCTGACACAAGACCCAGACTGACGTTTGATTTATACTTGGTTGTGAGTTACATCACCCACCGAAGCTAGCCGACCTGCGCGCTCACAACGCATAGCAGCACACTGTGTGAGCTTGTAGATCTGCTAGTTTAGGTGCAACAAGTTCATGATTGTAAGTTCATGCAAGCAAGTTCACGAATCATGCTTGAGACAGAGTAGACGTGCGTCCAAGACATGGCCAGGACTCTCACTCAATGGTGTCTTGAAATTAAACCAACCCCCAGCTTCAGCTCGACTTCTATATTATATGCTTCAAGTGTGGCATTGAATGAATATTGTCGTACAAGTTGTACAAAGTGGAACAAACAAGAATTTGCTTAAAAAGTGTGCGTAACACACCCGGCAAAGTTCCATTATAGCTGAGACCAGGAAAAATAAACTATGCAGAGCTGCATTTTCTAGAGCGCAAATGACTGCAGATTACAGGCTTTCTCAATGAGACAGACTGGGGCGGCAGTCTCTCCAATGAGACAGACTGGGGTGGCAGTCTCTCCAATGAGACAGACTGGGGCGACAGTCTCTCTACGGGCCTGAGAGAGACCGACTGGGGTGGCAGTCTCTCCATGTCTCTCAATGAGACAGACTGGGGCGGCAGTCTCTCCAATGAGACAGACTGGGGTGGCAGTCTCTCCACGTCTCTCAATGAGACAGACTGGGGTGGCAGTCTCTCCATGTCTCTCAATGAGACAGACTGGGGCGGCAGTCTCTCCATGTCTCTCCAATGAGACAGACTGGGGCGGCAGTCTCTCCATGTCTCTCAATGAGACAGACTGGGGCGGCAGTCTCTCCATGTCTCTCAATGAGACAGACTGGGGCGGCAGTCTCTCCATGTCTCTCAATGAGACAGACTGGGGCGACAGTCTCTCCATGTCTCTCAATGAGACAGACTGGGGCGGCAGTCTCTCCATGTCTCTCAATGAGACAGACTGGGGCGGCAGTCTCTCCATGTCTCTCAATGAGACAGACTGGGGCGGCAGTCTCTCCATGTCTCTCAATGAGACAGACTGGGGCGGCAGTCTCTCCAATGTCTCTCTCTGAGAGAGACAGTCTCTCCTCTCTCTCTGAGAGAGACAGTCTCTCCTCTCTCTCTGAGAGAGGCAGTCTCTCCACGGGCCTGAGAGAGACAGTCTCTCCAGAGGCAGTCTCTCCACGGGCCTGAGAGAGACAGTCTCTCCTCTCTCTCTGAGAGAGGCAGTCTCTCCACGGGCCTGAGAGAGACAGTCTCTCCTCTCTCTCTGAGAGAGGCAGTCTCTCCACGGGCCTGAGAGAGACAGTCTCTCCTCTCTCTCTGAGAGAGGCAGTCTCTCCACGGGCCTGAGAGAGACAGTCTCTCCTCTCTCTCTGAGAGAGGCAGTCTCTCCATGGGCCTGAGAGAGAGTCTCTCCACGGGCCTGAGAGAGACAGTCTCTCCTCTCTCTCTGAGAGAGGCAGTCTCTCCACGGGCCTGAGAGAGACAGTCTCTCCTCTCTCTCTGAGAGGCAGTCTCTCCATGGGCCTGAGAGAGAGTCTCTCCACGGGCCTGAGAGAGAGGAAAGTAGTGCATTTGTCCTGAAGTGTTCTGAACAGCTCCACAGGCTCAGTCAGCACCCACTGACAAGGCTGCTACTCTCTCATCCCCCTCTTTCCTCTCTCTCTCTCTCTTTCTCTCTCTCTCACAAACACACACACACACACACTCAATTCCAGTTCTCTATTATGTCTCTCTATCACTCTCTCTAACGTTGTCTCAATCAGTCACATTTTCTATCTATCGCTGTTTTCCTGTCCAATCCCTTTCTTTCTCTTTCTTTCTTTCTTTCTTTCTTTCTTTCTTTCTCTCTCTCTCACTCCTTCTTGGCTTCTCATTGCTGCCTGTCACTCGCTCAGTTCCCTTTTCAACACCATGTGCGGGACCGTGCAGTTGCAGTGACCCCTGGTGGTAATCTACTGTCACAACAACCGATCCAGTTTGTTTAGAAAGCAGCTGAATATGAAAGTCAATAGCAACTCTGGGGGCAGTGATGGAAATAAAGTTACTTTCACATCGGAAGATGACTTTGAAGCAAAAGACAGCTGCCTGCTCACGGATCTATTATAATGCATGTTTAACATGGTTTACCTTTGCTCTCAAAGGGCTGCAATTTGAAACTGGCCCCCGTAAAATCTGAATCCCCCACCCACCCCTGTTTCCCCTCACTGTATATATTTCTTTTCCCTTTTTACCTCCTATGATGATTTCTTTTTGACTATATAGTTGTGTATATTCGTACGTCTCTAAATGTTTTGATGAATTGAAAATGGTGGGCCCTATTGTAAACAAGTGTAATGCTTTATGGTGTCGTCCACTCACTGTTAACAGTTTTTGTATTGAGTTGTACTTGAAATGTACTGTAATTCTGCAAACTGTTAATAAATCAATCAATCAATCAATCAATATAAACAGCATGTATTCTCTAATTGTACATGCCCTTCACAGGTGTGAAAAGGCAGACATCTGAACCCACACACGGAGAGCAGGTTTCGGCTCAGGTGTGATTTCCACACACAGACAAGTTGATTGACACTGGCCCATATGTACATGAAAGCTGCTCTACATCAGCAAGAGAAGAGAAGAGAAGAGAAGAGAAGAGAAGAGAAGAGAAGAGAAGAGAAGAGAAGAGAAGAGAGCCAAAAATAAAGCAAAGAGAGCCAAAAATAAAAAATAAAAAACAGAAAGAAATCCCTAAATGTTGAAAATGGTGGTCTGACATTTGGCCTGTGTTAAATTATCCATGACCGCCTGAGTGCCTCAGACTGTAGGCCACAGTGAAAGCTACTTTGTCTGACTGAGCTCTGTCTGTCTTAATGAAGCTAAAAGAGTCTTAAACAGCTTAACACAGTCTTCAGGTTTCTACCTGTGTAAGGCAATACAGTGTGTGTAATGATGCACAAAGAAACAACAGTGTGTGTGTGTGTGTGTGTGTGTGTGTGTGTGTGTGTGTGTGTGTGTGTGTGTGTGTGTGTGTGTGTGTGTGTGTGTGTGTGTGTGTGTGTGTGTGTGTGAGTGAAAGTGGAGAGGAGATATTAAAGGATAATTACCACTAAACAGCAGTAGACTGTTCCCATGCAGAATCCCGGTGATTACCACTGGTTATTGGCTCACTACACTGTACAGCTGGAATGTGTGTGTGCGTGTGTGTGTGTGTGTGTGTGTGTGTGTGTGTGTGTGTGTGTGCACATACATAAGTTCTCCCTCAACTTTAACCCTCTCGTTCTTACTTCCTCAGCACCCCTGCCCCCCACAGACAGCAGGGTCACTCAGTCCGTTTGTGCGCACGCATGCGCACGTGCACGCATGCGCACGTGCACGCATGCACGAACACACACATGTTTGGCCTACCATGATTCCACCACTCCCTTATAAGCCTTTTATGGGTTTCTATAGCTAAGAGTTAAAATATTTGTACAATGAAAGTATGAGTATACGCTATAGAGTGCTATGTCTACATAAAAATGCTATCTAAGTTACATAAGTTGAGCCTTTGCATATGCCTTGAGGTCGTCGAGGGCCAGGGCAAATAATACGGCAAGTGTTATGGGCTACGGTGGAGTCTGAACAGGTGAGGGGGGGACGAGGGGGGTTGTAGGGTCCGATCAGACTTTGAAGATACGGGGGTGCCATGCCTTTGGTTGCTTTGATGGCCAGCATCAGAGTTTTGTATTCTGTGCGGGCAGCGACCGGGAGCCAGTGGAGAAGTGGAGACATGTGAGAATTGTGGCTGGTTGAAGACCAAGCGTGCTGAAAAGCACTTATAAGAATTATAGGAGTTGAAGCATTAGGCCTACGTTTAGTTTGACTCGGTTCCACAGATAAATATTGTGAAACTAGCAGATCTACAACGCCTTGCATTGTGTTGTGATCTGCTGGTTTCAAAATCTTTTACTCTTTCTTACCGGTATATTATTTGACAAATTGACCAATGTTTCAGCATTGGTCAAATTCACGTCTCATATTTGCCATTGACAATTTAAAAAGAAATTAGGTCAAATGTCCGACAAATATGACGTAAATTAACATAAATTCAGTTGCGTGAGATGATGTATTATGATGTGTAATGATAAGAGCGCCCCTCACTTCACACGGGTGTGATTTTTTTATCTTCTACTGCAGGGGTTCTCAACGTTTTGGGCTGGGGACCCCCGGAAATGCTTTGGCCATGTTTCGTGATTTTTTTTTAACGTTTTGGCGATGTACCGTATGTATGTATGTATGTATGTATGTATGTATGTATTTGGTTAAAATGGGTAAGGTTTTAAAAAAGGCAAAAGCATGCTCTGTTGCACTGGCCTAAAAGTGGGTCCTCTAAAACTGCTCCAACTTCTGAGAATGTGTGTTTGGTTCATTAGCCACCAGATGGCATACCTTATAAGTATGTATGTATGTCTGTATGTCTGTATGTATTTAAAAGGGGGGCTTTTTTGTAAAATCCCAGCCTACAATACCTTAATATATTTAAAATCCAAAGTAAGGTTACCAGTGAAGGGCAACCTGCCTATTCACTGGGGACTATGTATGTATGTATGTATGTATGTATGTATGTATGTATGTATGTATGTATGTATGTATGTAAGATACTAATCACCTGCTAGACCAACTGGAATTCAGCACACCTGCGCTCATTGACACACCTGCGTGCATCAGTACAAAAGGAGGAACTCTCTGCCTCACCAACAGATCCACTCTCCAGAGACGAGGCGAGGCTGTGGGCAGGCACGTTGGGCGCTAAGAAAGACAACCACTATTTCATATACCATTCTATGTTATATTATGAAATCCTTTATACCGGGCACACACTCCTTAGCCGACATGCGCGTGCACTAGACCGGCTATTAAACACATTTTGTGCCCAAGACGTCCACAGACGTCCTGGGAATTACCGCTATTTGGTGCCCAGGACGTCTGGGCACCACATTTTTGATTTTTATAAAAAATAAATAAAATGTCAAAAATAACATTGGGCACCCTGGGTCACTATTTTGAAAATGTTGAAAGGGCACACAAAGCGTTTTAAGAAGTGACTTCGGCTTTGGAAAACGGGAGGCATCAACCCAAGTACACGGATATGGAAAAGGAGTAGAAATACGGCCCCAGTACACGGCCTACAATGAAGGAGTACAAATACTCGAGTACAGGCTGAATAGAAATACTGCATGCATTTATTGACATTGATTCACCTACCTGAGTTGGCTCGTTGATATCTCACCTGTGGGGAAAGAGATCCTAAAGCTAAGGGCCTAATCTAAACCTGTACTTACCTCATATACTCACCTCTGGAATCCATTGCAGGAGTACCTTGGACATGAACTTTATGTTGAACGCTTACCTTTGACTGGATTCCCCTGCAACAAAGAAAGAAAAGTAAATTTCTGTTCTGAATTCATGATCAATAAATGCCTTTGTGAATAGGCAAGATTGACTTCCGCTCCTGAGTTGTGTATCAGTCGTATGTATGTATGTGGTATACCTGAGGAAGAAAATAAACCCCAAATGCTGGTAGTAAATATACACAAGTAAAATCGACGTACGTGGGTACGTCTGTAATGCACGTAACTCGAGAACCGTTCGCCCCACCGACTTCACATTTGACACACGCGTTCCACACCCCCACAGGGAGTGCAGTGCCCGGTGTTGAGTCCGTCGGATAGCCGGTTGTCCAGAACCAGCACAAAAGCCTCTTCCCGGGTTCTGGACCTGATCACCCCATATATCTCCATATATGGAGCTGGCCTGTTCTGACATCAGAACACTTCATATTTGGGCATGCCTGATACAGAGTCACAGAACTCCATATATAGGAATAAAGGGACACAGAGACTGATACAGAAATCCCCATATATGGGCATAAAAGGGACACAGACCGATGGGTACTCTCACTACTCTGACACGGGTACAACGGGTATTGCATAGCCGGGTGGGTCATGGATCTCCAACTTCCATCGTTACCGACTCGGTGCTCTACAGCCGGGCACTGGTCTAGTTGGGCAAATTAAATAAAAATGAACAAAGTTTTATGTGTTATGTTTAAACCTGTGAACTTTCTCTCAGTTAAGTGCAGATATTCAAAACCACACATCTCTGCAGAACTTCTGGTAAAAAGCTGGATTCTACAACGTCTTTGTCTTTGCCCCTCGGTCTTCTATTAAACTGCCTGTCTTCTTCAGCCTCTTGCTTCATTCCTACTCCATCATGATGAAATATAAATATGTAAAAACATAAATAAACATGATGCATAAAGTATAAATCAGACTACACAACCTGGCTAGTATTTATCTATCTATTTCTATTCTCTATCTCCATGACTCTCTCAGCTCTGTATGTTACTATAGATTTGGCAGTCCACTACATAAGCCCTAATGTTACTTTCATAACTCCGGTTGTCTGATGATATTTAATAGTTTCTCATACAACGGTGTCGCACAGTGAAAATGGCCTGCAATATATTTTCTTGAAAATATCGATATTTTATGTTGTCCAGAATTGGGATGCCGGAATGTTTCATTTTTTTCATCATTTTGATGTGGTATTTTCCTAGTTATCAGCTTCTTGGCCTGACCTGCCTCTCTCTCCCTCAGGTCTGCTAATGCTGCCAGCCAGCCAGGCAACGGATACAGTCCCAGACACCAGGCAGGAGTTTTGTGTAACGTTGCCTTGTGCCAAACTTTGTTCAACAAAGTACAACTGGATCACGAGGTGCTTAAATAAAAGTTCTCGATTCCTCAATGTCACAACTCTTTTCGACGAGGAGGGCTCTGCCTTAGCCCCCCTCTGAGACAAAGCCCAACTCCCAGTAGAAAATTAGCGCATTTAGCTGTCATCGCCCAGCTCGCTTTACAGTCCCCAGCAGCATTCACACAGCCCGGGCCCTGGCCTCTTTTCCCTCTCTGCCTCTGTCGCTCCCTCTCCCCCTCCCTTGCTCACTCGCTTTCTTTCTTTGAGCAGGAAAGGCGATCCCCTGTAGAACTCAGAGATCAAGACAGGAAGGTGTAAACTGCAGATAAATGTGATCAGGTATCTCCGCTATCACAAGCCCTGATATCTGACTGGCTGACTGACTGACTGACTGACTGACTGACTGACTGGCTGGCTGGCTGGCTGGCTGACTGACTGACTGACTGACTGACTGACTGACTGACTGACTGGCTGGCTGGCTGACTGACTGACTGACTGACTGACTCCCCTCCCCTCACTCCCCTTCCACACCATGAAGGATTAGCTGCCTCCCCTCATTGTACCTCTCAGACCTCGAGAGGAGACGTAAAGAAATAGATGGAGAGTGAGAAGGAGAAGGAGAGAGAGATAAGAACATGGTTTTAACACAGTTCTATCATCTTTGACTTGCCAATCTTTCAACAGTTCTCACTACTAGAAGAGATGCATTGACCTGCATGCTCTCCTGGAGCTGCCGGTCCAGACCACCATTACATTACTGCTGCTGGTTATACAGCAGGAGCAAAAATCCTGGACCAACTTATTCAAACATTTTCCAACTCCTGTCAGTGTAACTGAGAGTTCGCCATGAGAAAAAGACAGAGACACATCTTAGAACTGTGATTGTTGACATGCCTCACTTTATTTTAATAGATCATGGGAACACGTTATATGAATCGGTTTTTCTATGTATGTAAAGCTTCACTAATATTGGTGCTGGAAACAATTTACAATTAACAATTTAGGCATTTAGCAGACACTCTTAATCCAGAGCGATTTACATTAAATGGGAACCCCTTTTGGTGTTAGCATTATGTTATGCTTTAGCTATTGAAAAATAGCAGATATACAAGCTCATAGCGCGCCACCGAGTGGCGCGCTACAAGCTTGTAGGTCTGCTATTTTTGAAAAATCGAAGAACCACTGACATAGAAACATAGCTTTTTCAGAAAACTGTCAGGATGTAGAAGACATTTTTAGAATCTGATCTCAGGTCAAAATGGGTTAAGCAAGAACAAAAAGCATGGCAATACATCACATACATAAAAAGTAGTTCATGAAACATGCGTATTGCGTAAGCTAAGAACATAACAGTGGAATATCTATATAATGAAACTATACATATAAACTATACTATACTATACTATACTATACTATACTATACTATACTATACTATACTATACTATAAAGTGCAATTCTAGTGATGTCTACGTAACTGAGTCTGTTAAGGAAAAAGTTTAATTTTGGTATATGTATGTTTTCTGTTTGGGCACAAACACATTTCCTCCAGAGAACAGAGCAGAATCTCCGTCTTCACAAATGGAATCCACAGACACCTGTTTCCTCTCCGTCTGTGTCTTATTCTCTAACTCTCTCTCCCTCTCCCTCTCTCTTATGGCTGCTCTCATCTGTTCACGTGTGTGATAAACCACTTATCCCTCCAAGGACACGTTCCCATCCGTGCATCCATCCAGTGAAATTACACACTTAGCGAATAATGGATTCTGTTCGTATCGTCTCAGCGCAGAGAGACCCAAACCCCACATCTGCTCCCAAATACCCCAGACAATAAACAATTCACTCCCCATGCTCAAATCTCATTTTTTCGGACAAAGTGCTAACACAAAAAAGGAGTAAATTACGTCGCTGTTGAAGGGGCCTCGATCAGCCATTCTGGAGACGCGGGGTAAAAAGTTTTTGTTAAGAGTTTTGTCCGCGCCGCGCAGATTCCTCTGAGCTAACCATTATCTCACGGAAGAAGTTAATTAAAGTGGCCGAGTCTGAATCAATGGGGGAATTTGCCGCCGCACGACAGACAGGCAGACCAACGGACGGAGAGGAGAGGAGTGACGGCCATGACACCACTTCACAAGAGAAGATTAGCCCGGAGACAAAACTCTGCGCTCGGATCGGCCCTACGCTGCGGCTCTCCCTCCTGGATTACTTTTCCCCCACTCCCTATTACCCCCCCATCCACCCCCCTGGCCCCCCCACCCTAACCCATCCCCATCCTCTTTTCCTTTCTCTTTCTATCTCTCTCCTTCTATCCATCCATCCGCGGACCCCCCCCCCCCCCCCCCCCCCCCCCCCCCCCCCCCCCACGGCCCCACAAGAACTCTGAGGGACGAGGGGTGGGGGGGTGGGGGGGGGGGGGGACACGCGTCCTCTTCAAAGCCCATCCCCTCCCCCTCCCCCCATGCGTTGTAATTCCTCACATCATTACCAAGTTTCCAAAACTTAATTTTAGCAATTACACATGCAATTAATTAATAAATGTGCTGTCATTACAGCCCCTTGTGTGATCTGAGCCCCATGAATGGGACGCTGAAATAAAGTGGTCAAATGAACTGGGAGGGCTTCAGAGAGAGAGAGAGAGAGAGAGAGAGATGAGGGGATGAATGGAGGGAGGGAGGGATAGAGAGAATGAGATTGTTATTAAGGGATTGCAGAGTTAATCGTGGAGAGGCTGCTTTACAATCAGAGGCAACTCAGGCAAATGTCTGGAGGGAGGGGAAACAAGTGGCGCACACAGACGCACGCACACACACATGCACACGCACTTGCGCACACGCACGCGCACACACACACACACGCACACACACACGCGCACACGCACGAGCGCACACACACACACACACACACACACACACACACACACACACACACACACACACACACACACACACACACACACACACACACACACACACACACACACACACACACACACACACACACACACACACACACACACAGAAAAAAGCAAATACTGACGAAGTAGGGGAAGAAAGAAAGAAAGAAAGAAAGAAAAAAGAAAGAAAGAAGCCATGTGGGGCATTCTCACCTCCAATGCACAGATTATTAGAGAGATTACTGAGCTCTCAGGTTGCCATGGTAACATAAGGGCAAGGGACACATAGGCTACACACACACACACACACACACACACACACACACACACACACACACACACACACACACACACACACACACACACACACACACACACACACACACAAGTTGGATTTTAATGTGACTGCATTGTGTGTGTACTAGAGGGTATATGATAAATACAAAATACAAAAGTTATGACCATGTGTCAGTCACATGTCAGCAGCGGTGACATGTGACTGACACATGGTCATAACTTTTGTATTGACCGACAGAAGGCTTTCATTGAGAGTAGTGTTTCCAACGATCACTACATTTCCCCAGTGATGAAATTAAATATGTGTGTATTTCTTCCGTCCAACTGGCTCTCTCAGAGGCTTTGAAGATTCAACTAATTACAGTAAAAATAAATAATTAGTCTACATGATATTTATTGTATCAAAAATCACTTCAAATGTAGCACAACACAGAATAGAAACCAAATGACACGGTCTGCTCAGTCTCCTCCGCTCCTATGCTCTGAGAAGGAGAGGCTGTTTGGTCAGGATGAATTAATGATGAGGGTTAAAACTACACAGTCTGCTGGGTTAAGAGGAGAGGAGAGGAGAGGAGAGGAGAGGAGAGGACAGGACAGGACAGGAGAGGACAGGACAGGACAGGACAGGACAGGACAGGACAGGACAGGACAGGACAGGACAGGACAGGACAGGACAGGACAGGACAGGACAGGACAGGACAGGACAGGACAGGACAGTCAGATATGCTCGAGCAGATTCATGCTGTGCTCAAGGGCGCATACATATACTCGAGGGGTTAATATGCTGCATTATGTGGGTGTATTCAGTGTTTGTAAGACCCACATGTCTATTGCTGATGTGGCAGTCAGCTGACCAATTGGGCGGGGTATTTAAGCTCTCCTAGACTGCATGCTTCTTCCTGCCTTCCTTCTGCATGGTTCCTGGTTGTTCTTATGTGATGTTTGCTCCCACCACCACCCCAGCACCACCGGTGGGCTCTGTTATTTCTGTTCCCCATGGGGGGTTGTTATGTGATGTTTGCTCCCAGCACCACCCCAGCACCACCGGTGGGCTCTGTTATTTATGTTCCCCATGGGGGGTTGTTTTTCTCCCACCGCCACCCCAGCACCACCGGTGGGCTCTGTTATTTCTGTTCCCCATGGGGGGTTGTTATATCTATACGTATATCTATCTCCCTGGCTGCTCTCAATGTTTAATGATTGTGTTTAATTGTGCCGAGCAGGGAGAGAAATGTAGCAGAGCCGAACGCCAAGATAAAATATTATATTATATGAATGAATTAATGAATTTTATTTATATAGCACATTTCCAAACATAAAGTTACAAAGTGCTTTACAGACAGGTTAAAAACAGCAAATATAAAGGACATAAAAAACAGAAATCCGAAACATTAAACTTGAAAAATAACAGGGCATCAAGACAATTGAAAATACAATAACTAGCTAAAACACTTGACATACAAATGGGTCTATCTATATGCACTCTTGTATTCTCATTCTATAATAAATATTGGTTAAATCTATTCGTGAGTTATCTGACTGAGCTAAAGTCTGAACTTTTACCACAAACTGTGCAAGTAAAGGGCTTCCCCTGCACATCAGATATTGACAAGCCTTTGCCACAAGACAACTTGTTTTTTGTACAAGATCCCAAAAAAAAAAAAAACGTATATCTACATAATAGTACCTGCGGTAAGAGATATATAAAGGTGCTTTTTGGGCGGGAACCCCTTTTGGTGTTAGCATTATGTTATGCTTTAGCTATTGAAAAATAGCAGATCTACAAGCTCATAGGCTTGTAGATCTTGTAGGTCTGCTATTTTTGAAAAATCGAAGAACGACATAGCTTAGAAACATAGCTTTTTCAGAAAACTGTCAGGATTTAGAAGACATTTTTAGAATCTGATCTCAGGTCAAAATGGGTTAAGGACATTAGTCAAAGGTGTTATGGGTTAAGGTGCAAAGAGGCGTGGGCCGTATAATCCACATAGAAGACTGACCCTGTTCTACCAGGGTTGAACCGCTTCCGTTCTTTTTTTTCCCCCGGCCTAATTTTGAACCAAATTAATCCCTGAATCCTAAAAGTTGGTTCAGAACTATAGCTGGAACCAAAAAAGACTTCTTCTTGCCCTGAAGTGGGAACCAAAGTGGGCGTGTCCGGTTGGAAGATGCAGATGTGATATGAATGAACCATCATGAGAAATAAAGACCGGAACCAGTTCTATAGAACCAACGTTCTTTTGGTGGAAAAGAGGCCTCAGAGCTAACAGTATACACTGTATGTACAGTATGGACACGTTCCACGTACACACCGCCGACTCCATCCCGCACGACCGCCTGTCAAAACAACAACAACAACTATCCCACTCTTTATTTCTTTCTTAAAGAGAAAAAGGGTTAATTTTGTGAATTAAAATGCTTAAATGACAGTCAATCAGGCTTGTAATTCTGTATGGTATAATTAGAGGCTGGGAAAAACTAATTACAGCTGGAGAAACCTAACTCTCCCCTTGCTCCCCATTCCTCCTGCTACTACGGCAACCCCTCATCGCCAAGATCAGGTGACAGCTATCAAACTCGTTAGGCTGTTCTGCGCCGCTACGCGCGCACGCACGCAGGTAGGTAGGCAGGCAGGCATGAGCGCACGCACACAGTCATGCTAGCAGACACACACACACACAAGCGCCTGAACGCATACCTCGTGGATAAAAAGACACACGCACACGCACACACACACACACACACACACACACACACACACACGTGTGCAATCATCCAGCATGGCTGAACGAGCAGTTAGGCCACAGAGAGATGATGCAGGTAGTAGGAGGATAAAGAGATAAAAACATAGCAGCAGGTAATCAAGAAAGAGTGGCGACAACAACACGTTGTGTTCCTAATCAGCATGGAGAGAGAGAGAGAGAGAGAGAGAGAGAGAGAGAGAGAGAGAGAGAGAGAGAGACCAGAGAAGAGACCTATGGAAACAGAGAGAGAAAGTATAAAAGTATAGGAAAGTGAGTGAGTGAATGAGTGAGTGAGTGAGTGAGTGAGCGAGTGAGTGAGTGATTGAGCGAGCGAGTGAGTGAGTGAGTGAGTGATTGAGCGAGCGAGCGAGCACGTGAGCGAGTGAGTGAGTGAGCGAGCGAGCGAGCGAGCACGTGAGCGAGTGAGTGAGTGAGCGAGCGAGCGAGCGAGCGAGTGAGTGAGTGAGTGAGCGAGCGAGCGTGTGAGCGTGCGTGCGAGCGAGCGAGTGAGTGAGCGAGTGAGTGAGCGAGTGAGTGAGTGAACGAGCGAGTGCCACAGTTAAGACAGAGTGGGAGGAAACGATCTACAGCCAGAGATGCATATACTAAAATGTTTCTTAACTGCTATAAATGCATCTCTGCTTGATTACAGCAGGGAATGGAAAAGCTGTTTTTGATTAAAAAGGAAGGGAAAAAAAGGGTTTGTGATTATGCCCACGACAAGTTTATAATTCTACGCACCGAGCTCCATCTTTATGACAGAGTAAGCTGCTAATTATGCAGGGCTATAATGCACTGTTTAAATTATGGCAGAATTTGATTTCTGTAAAATACTGCAGTACAGCACAGGGTCCTGCAGAGCCAATTACTGTCTCACAATGTACTGCTAAGTACTGTCATATATAGGTATGCCATACTCATCATGTATGGCACTGTTAACCCATTGATGCCTGAGGCCGAATCTGGGAACGCCTTCTAGGGCCTGACCTAAGGTTTCTGAAAACCTTCAAATTCTGATTCATTCTTTTTTTTAAATAGTTATGTTGCTACATGTATAGCAATAGCTGATGAGACACAGAGAGCGCGCCGGCATCAAGGGTAGAACAACGTACGCATAGGTTGCACCAGGCGTCAATGGGTTAAATAGTCTAATTCACTGTAGCTGAGCACATCTGTGTTAATATTGACATGAATGTTAAAACTGAGATGTCTTCTGCTTCTCATCATAGAGATGTCTTCTGCTTCTCATCATAGAGATGTCTTCTGCTTCTCATCATAGAGATGTCTCTGCTTCTCATCATAGAGATAGATGTCTTCTGCTTCTCATCATAGAGATGTCTCTGCTTCTCATCATAGAGATGTCTTCTGCTTCTCATCATAGAGATGTCTTCTGCTTCTCATCATAGAGATAGATGTCTTCTGCTTCTCATCATATAGATGTCTTCTGCTTCTCATCATAGAGATGTCTCTGCTTCTCATCATAGAGATAGATGTCTTCTGCTTCTCATCATAGAGATGTCTCTGCTTCTCATCATAGAGATGTCTTCTGCTTCTCATCATAGAGATGTCTCTGCTTCTCATCATAGAGATGTCTTCTGCTTCTCATCATAGAGATAGATGTCTTCTGCTTCTCATCATAGAGATAGATGTCTTCTGCTTCTCATCATAGAGATAGATGTCTTCTGCTTCTCATCATAGAGATGTCTTCTGCTTCTCATCATAGAGATGTCTCTGCTTCTCATCATAGAGATGTCTCTGCTTCTCATCATAGAGATGTCTCTGCTTCTCATCATAGAGATGTCTCTGCTTCTCATCATAGAGATGTCTTCTGCTTCTCATCATAGAGATAGATGTCTTCTGCTTCTCATCATAGAGATAGATGTCTTCTGCTTCTCATCATAGAGATGTCTTCTGCTTCTCATCATAGAGATGTCTTCTGCTTCTCATCATAGAGATGTCTTCTGCTTCTCATCATAGAGATGTCTTCTGCTTCTCATCATAGAGATGTCTTCTGCTTCTCATCATAGAGATAGATGTCTTCTGCTTCTCATCATAGAGATAGATGTCTTCTGCTTCTCATCATAGGGATGTCTTCTGCTTCTCATCATATAGCACATACAGACTACACAACCTTAGGTTTTCAGTCTTTTCTTGGCCTTCATTTACATATCCAAGAAAATAACAGCAAATTCTTGGAAAATCACTGCATGCGTCCAATTTGTCCTTACCTACAAATAGCATAAATTGGACGACTAGCCTCAATAAAATGCACTGCAACAGGATGCACTGCAATGATGTACAGCTAATAGAGCTGCATGCTACGCTGTGCATGATTTAACCCATTAAAACTGGGAAAGCATCCGTGATTTCTTTATTTTAACCACTTTTTAACTTTGGCTATTCAAAAATAGCAGATATACAAGCTCATAGCGTGACAAAGCGTGTCACTTCGATTTTTGCCTATCCCTGATGGGTTTCTATTTAACATTAATTCGATTTATTTTCTCCTTGCTCTCTTTGCATCTCCTCCCCCCTCTTCTATTTATTTTTCTCTTTCTGAAAACAACAGAAACGATGGAGCTTGTGTATAGGCCTCCGTATTTCACCATTACTCCCTCCACCAAGTGATCTTACTAAAGTTGATTCTGATTAAAATTGTGATTATTAGCTAGCTCGGTATGTCCGTGTGAATTGTAAAACCCTGAATAATTCTCAATAAAGTATATATAAAAAGCAAAAGGCCTCACACCTCCAAGATTGGTATTTAGTACCCCCTTCTGGGACAAGAAGAATCAGTAATAGAGATCAGAGATCAGTGTAAAAGACATGGTATAAGTGTTCATTCATAGCCCATACAGATCTATTTTGTTATACTTAGTTATATACTGTATCTAAGCTAAAGAAACAAAGTTTGAGCTGTGCCTGTGCGGAATCCCAGGAAGACTAGAAGACAACATAGAAAAACAACCCCTGCCCATTGTCACCTCCAGGTGTTAACAAGAATCTGTCCTGGATACCAGGCACAGGATCACATTACGTGTGTGTGTGTGTGTGTGTGTGTGTGTGTGTGTGTGTGTGTGTGTGTGCGTGCGTGCGTGCGTGCGTGCGTGCGTATTCTACTACCGTTACCCTAAGCAGTGGCAGTAACCGTGAAATTCAAGTAAACAGTATAGAGGTCGAAATACCTGTGAAAATTATTGACATTTATGCCAATTACAAATGATTCCTTTGATGATGATTTTGTTCACTAAAACGATTACTAGCTGATGTCTCGGGTCCACACATTACAGACTTTACAGTCAATAAAATATTGTCTTTATTCAAATTCAAGTAAACAGTATAGAGGTCGAAATACCTGTGAAAATTATTGACATTTATGCCAATTACAAATGATTCCTTTGATGATGATTTTGTTCACTAAAACGATTACTAGCTGATGTCACCGACATTGTCCTCGGGTCCACACATTACAGACAGTCAATAAAATATTGTCTTTAATTCACAGTGTGTATAAACACTTCAAACAACAACACCCAGATTTACTGAATCACATTCTTAAAGAGTTGGTAAAAAAAAAGCGCCCCCAAGGCCCGCATCCAAGCAAGGCCCCCCAACCCGATTTGGTAGAAACCTTTTCTGCGAGAGTTCCAGGGAGCTGGAGGGCCTGCGCGCTCGCCCTGGCAGTAAGTCGATACCTGCTAATGGCTAGTCAGTTAGCAGAGGCTTGTTAAGTTAAACACTATCTTCTTGTAACAGTTAGCCTCTTTTACCTCCCTCGCAATGATGCAGTAATTACACGGTATCGCTGCAGTAAAAAAACTCATTACATCGAAACCGATTGTCTAAAACCCGTTTTATTATAGCTACAGGTACAGTATATGTCCTGGGACCTAAAATGGGCCCAGGGCCTATTTGTGGTCTGGTTCCCATGTCACAATAGTAACGTTATATACACTTTCTTGGGCCTGGGGCCCAAAGCCTGGGACTGTTGTTTCATTTGGGCCCCTGCAGGCGCAAGCTGTTGTTGAGCCAGGATGCAATTAATACAGTTGTTTAGCACTCCCCCCACCTCCAGCCCCATGCACCACCAAGCCAGCTCACCCATAGAAGAACACACCAAGGACCTCCAGGACCCCCACTGATACCGTTTTTTGATTGATTGATTGATTGAAATATTTATTAACAGTTTGCAGAATTACAGTACATTTCGAGCACAAACTCAATACAAAGGCTGTTAACTGTGAGTGGACGACCCAATTAAGCATTATACTTGTTTACAACAGGGTCCACCATGTTCAATTCATCATAACATTTAGAGACGTACAAATAGACACTTCTATATAGACAAAGAACAGAACAGGAATTCATCATAATGGAGGTAAAAAGGGAAAAGAAACATATACAGTGAGGGAAAGTGTAGATTGGGGACCCCAATCTACACTATAAATCCTAACCCTGAGAGTGCACAAGTACAACCAAATGGATCTGTTCTTTTTGGTTCCACAGTTCCACTGGCCAGGTTCTCCTGAGGGACACTGCCTGGACCCCGGTTTGAGAACCAGTGACATACAGTTACACCAATTGCAATGAACGCACATTCTTCACACACTACAAGCACACATAAAACAAATAAACAATAGCAAATATCGTTAAGAACTTTGTCACGTGTGTGTGTGTGTGTGTGTGTGTGTGGGGGTTGTTTACGCTTGTTAAATGTGTTTTCAACTTTGTTTACATGTTGCCCTCACACACCCGCTTGATAAACACAACAGGTATAGTTTGCTGCGCGGGGCGGATCCACGGCGACAAAACAGGCTGAAATTCACGGCGCGTGAAAAAAAAAGAGCTACAGAGGTGGGGCGGGGGCACTCATTTCCACGGCAACCGGGGTCTCGTTTTTCGCCAGCGGCCCATTCCCAACCTGTTACCAAATGAGCCAGAGCAGCACCGCCACGGCTTCAAAGAGTAAGTGCCACGGAGCCGCCGTGGGGGCCGCTAATGTCAGGAAACCCAATACCATACGCACACATCTATGGCAGGTAGACTCCAGCTCAAACCACACATGCAGGCTGCTAGGTAGGTAGGGAGCTGGAGCAGCAGCAGAACACAACACTACGCACACATCTATGGCAGGTAGACTCCAGCTCAAACCACACATGCAGGCTGCTAGGTAGGTAGGTACCTGGAGCAGCAGCAGAACACAACACTAAGCAATTTGGTTCTGCCTTTCTTCTTTCAAGGTCGTCAAGGTCCCCCAGAATTATGTATTTGGCCTCCAACCCCCATCTGCAAATATGTTGTTCCGCAAATATTTGAGTTAAAAATGTTCTGAAAGAATATATATTCCAAATTTGAGACACATTTTCACGATAAAAACAAGCTCGTAGCGCGGCACCGAGTGCTATGAGCTTGTGGATCTGCTATTTTTCAATAGCTAAAGCTATAATGCTTAAAACACCAACAGGGGTTCCCATCCTCTCTCTCTCTCTCTCTCTCTGCCCTTTAGAGTTCATTTCCACAAAGTTGCACAGAGGTCAACTCAGATCATAATACAATAATTACCAGTACATTTCACTCACCCCAGAGTTGTGGGTTGAGTGGGTTGATTGACCAATCAGAGCCCACTACTGTTTGTAACCACCCCTTGGAAATTAATCTGCCACGCCGAAGTTCCAGACTAAGTTCCATCTACGCAGTGATATTAGTCTGGCCATTCCAGGCTAAATAAAAGATTGATGGCGAGGTGGAAACTACAGACACTCTGTGTACGCTCTCTGTACAAGGCCAGTAATTAAACTACAGACACTCTGTGTACTCTCTGTACAAGGCCAGTCATTAAACTACAGACACTCTGTGTACGCTCTCTGTACAAGGCCAGTAATTAAACTACAGACACTCTGTGTACTCTCTGTACAAGGCCAGTCATTAAACTACAGACACTCTGTGTATGCTCTCTGTACAAGGCCAGTCATTGTCAGTGGAGTTGGTCAGCCCAAATTAGATGCAAACTACACATTTTCTTCTGTATGTATGTTTCTCATTATGTATTATTCATTCAAAATAATGTATCCATATTCCCTAAAGTTATCTAATCCATTTTATTTATAAAGCACATTAGTAAGTAACACAAGACCCAGACTGCGGTTTTGACCATGGTTACTTCAACACTTTGATCCAGAGAAACCAACTTAACCCATTTACACCAGGAAACAGATTCTTAAAAAAATCTAATTTCTCGCCTAATTTTTCTTAAAATTCTTATATAAAAGAAATTCAAAACAAATGATGTTGTTATAGCTATATAAATAGCAACAGCTAACCAGTAAGACGCCCTGAGGGTGAGAAGTGACCTCACGTGCACGCATACGCCTTCGGCACACAAAACATTAACAACAATAATAACAAACAGGAGACACGTTAAAATAAAAGACCAAGAAAAACAGCAAAACAACAACAGTGTGTGTGTGTGTGTGCATGAAAGTGATCCCTTTCCCCATCTCCCATATGTGCTGTTCCGAGGAAGTTTAAGGCAGGGCTGTCCCATGGAATAACACACACACACACACACACACACACACACACACACACACACACACACACACACACACACACACACACACACACACACACACACACACACACACACACACACACACACACACACACACACACACACACACACACACACACACACACACACACACACACACACACACACACACACACACACCTGGAGCCATGGCGCATGGGAGCTGTCACTGTGGTCTCTCTGTGGTCTCTCTCTCTGCGTGCGTGCGTGCGTGCGTGCGTGCGTGCGTGCGTATGTTGAGCAGCTGGTAAGTAGGTTTCTTTCCTTCCACACTGCCCTCCAGCTTACGTAAGGGATTTGTGGGGTACTTGATAAATTAACCACATGAACCCTGTATTGAGTGTACGTCCAGTCCAAATAGCTACTACTGTTGGTGCAAATATAAGAGCTAGACAGGTAGACCAGCAGGTGAATATGTTCCATTTTTTAAAAACTTTAATGAAACCAAATTGACTATTTAGAACTTAGCACTTTTTGATAAAATATCGGTCATAACTTCGGTAATCGATGGGAGCTACTACTCTTCAAAGTCAGGATTGGCATCAGACCTAGAAATCGGGCATCGGTCAGCTCTAGTGTAGAAGCCGGGGGGAAAGTATGTGGGCCTAGAACAGAACCCTGGGTACTCCTGTCAACTAAGTGTAATATACCCTATTAATAGGGTTTAAGTGGTTAAATTGAAAGCAACAAGACCGCAGTGCTGTTTGCCTTGAGAAGAAAACAGGAATCCTATAGGATACAACGCAAGTGCTGGTATTAATGTTTCTTCCAGAACCGTGCACCTGTTACACTATTACGTGGAATTACTCAACTTTTGCTTTCTTCTTCAAGTTGCCTTGAGAAGGGACACAATTTTATGTTACCTTTCTTCGGTGTAACTCTCTCTCTCTCTCTCTCTCTCTCTCTCTCTGTCTGTCAGTGCTTTTGTTTTTGAGTCCAGCACGGCCTCCCAGTACATCGGTCTGTCTGTCCATTCTGACCGTGTCTCTATCCTGTGTGTGTGTGTGTGTGTGTGTGTGTGTGTGTGTGTGTGTGTGTGTGTGTGTGTCTGGCCCACTCTTGGTTTAAGTGTCTGCTTGTTCTTTTATCTGCGTGTCTGTAGGTGTGTCTGTCTCCCTGTCTGTCCGGCCCTGTGGCTCTCACCAGGGTTTGATTTCAGCCTGAATGGATGCCCTGTAAGATGAGTCCCAGCGTGCAGCTCCACACAGAGGCTCCAGGGAGGGAAGGGGGCGCCTGGCCAGGTTTCATCCCAGGGAGGGTGCTGCGCTCTGGGTTTAGGAGTGGCCCGGAGGCCCCTGGGCAGGATGGATGGACGAATGGGTGGATCCATTGACAGATGATGTTCCCCCGAGGCAGAGGCACAGATCACAGAATGGAAGGAGAGGGAAAGACAGAGAGAGAGACAGAGAGAGAGAGAGAGAGCGAGAGAGAGAGAGAGAGAGAGAGAGACAGAGAGAGAGAGACCATGTGCAGTGGGGGTGGGGGCATGGGGGCTCGGGACAGTAAACGGTGTATGCGAGTATGAGTGCGTCTGTGTGTGCACCTGTGTTTGTGCGTGCCGTGCGTGCAATATGAAATAGTTATCTATTGAGTCGAGTGCGTTGGAAAATTCAGAATGCAGTGCTCCCAACTCATTCAGTGAGCACACTGACCATTGGGTCAGGTTAGTGACACTGACTGAAAGAGCAGGGTTGTCCTGACCTGAGTGTCTGAACACTGGTGGAGGACGTTATTGCGTTATTGCTTTTCTAGAGTCTAGACAGTTATTCAACAACACAACATGCAATTCAATGTAATTGTCTCTTATTGTGGGCTGCAACGTAGCCGCTAGGTTTCATTACGGAGTATAACTGACGTCTGTAAGAACGGTATTTTAGGCATGTCGGGTCCAAAACATAATAGGTTGGATCTGTACTATCTTACGCAGGACAAATCTCGGATCTCAGTCCGGCTTTTTTTAATGATTTGTTTTTTGGCTTTTCTGCCTTTATTGATACAATTTACAATTTACAATTACAATTTACAATTTAGGCATTTAGCAGACGCTCTTAATCCAGAGCGACTTACATTTAGCAAGAACAAAAGCATGGGAATACATCACATATATAAAAAGCATTTATCAAGAAACATGCGTAAGCTAAGAACGTAGCTAGAACATATCTATATATAATGACACTGTACATATAAACTATACATATATACTATACTATGCTGTACATATATACTATGAAGTGCTATGACTACATACAATGCAATTATTGTGCTGTCTACATAACATGCTATACGTCTGTATCAAATGCTATCTAAGTCTAAAAAGTGCTGTCTAAGGGGGTAGGGTAAGTGCTATGGGCCATATGGAAAAGGTGGGTTTTCAGACTACGGCGGAAGATTGGGAGTGATGCTGCAGTTCTGACTGCAACGGGGAGTGCATTCCACAGTTTTGGAGCCAGAAGGGAGAAGAGTTTGGGACGTGTGGAGCGTTGTCCCGGCGTTTTTAGTGAGGGTACTTCCAGCTTCCCTGCATTGGCTGATCTGAGTGCGCGGGAGGGTTTGTAGGGTTCAATCATACTTGCAAGATATGGGGTATTGATAGTATCAAGTGAAGATGGACAGGAAAGAGGGAGAGAGAGAGAAGGGGGGAGACATGCAGCAAAGGTCGTCATGAACGGGACTCCAGGCCAAAGCCTATATGTGGCATGCGCCTTGACCACTTGGCCAGCGCCCCCAGTCTGTCTTTTAAAAAAGAATGTCGGGTACACTCGGATCTCGGAACCAATTTCACGGTTCCATACATTTAAAATAAAAATATCTGGGAACCAGTCAGGTCTCGGAAACAAAATTCACCATTAGGGTCCGTCACTGATTTGGACCCGTGAAGAGCTCTACACTGAATGTTTGGACTCTACTTTACAGTCCATACATCACAACCAGTGGAATCAACTACAGTAGCTGAGCAGTTTTCAATACTACATGAAGATTTAGGTGGCCATAATCACATACACAGTAAAATCCTCAGTGTTAGCTCAGAGTGTATGCATGGAACCAACTAGAACCACTGATTGATTGATTGAATACGTCATTAGCAGGTGTGTTAACAGTAGGCCTACAGGTGGTACAGTCAGAGGTCATAAGGGTCCATTAGGTTCCATGTGTTACTCTCTGAGTTTCAAATGGATACATTAACAGTTTAACACTGAGGAATTGTACTCTGTATAGTATGCATGTAACACATACCATAAAAGAGAGACAGAGAGGGACCCTGCACAGTGGGGGTGGGGGCATGGGGGGCTCGGGACAGCCCCCATGGGGTGTGTGTGTGTGTGTGTGTGTGTGTGTGTGTGTGTGTGTGTGTGTGTGTGTGTGTGTGTGTGTGTGTGTGTGTGTGTGTGTGTGTGTGTGTGTGTGTACACGTGTTTGTGTATACAGAAATAATGAATATGTTTATGTGTATAACTTTCCCATCTGAGCTCTTGCTTTAGAACTCTATAGCGTTGCTATGGATACCAGAGAATAATTAGTGCTGGCACATATTTTAATCCACCCTAAATCAGAAAAAGCACTTATAGCTCCATTTAGATTAGCTTGACTTAGCTCAATTACAATTAGCTATTAATGTATCACATTATTACTACTTATTCCCCCCTCTCTCTCTCTCTCTCTCTAATAGTATGAATAACAAGCCCGTAAGCCGTCCAAATATAGTGCAGACCCCTTTTTAAGTTGTTACTTCATTTAGATTAGGACGGGGGACATACATTTCGGCACACAGCCGAGAATAAATCAGGCATTTCAACGCCATCATGGCCGAAGACGGAGAGAGAGCCTATATTTCCCAATAACCCATCAGGCAATGCTGGACCCTGAACATGATAACCCTACCCCTATAGCAACACCGGACACTATCAGCTTGTTGCGACCGTAGGTCGTTGGTCACGCCTCCATATATGGTCATGCCTCGTGACATCACGTGCCATCATCAGATATCTCCATATATGGGCATATATGTAGTCTCGATCCCCCACAGAGCCGACCAGTGCCTTCCTTGTTAAATGCATCACCGGACCTAGCGTTGTCGCTATTCTGCAACTTCTCCGTAACCTCCTTGAGCGTCTCAGAAGGGGGCTCGTACTTGGATCATGGCATGGCGGCTTGTGACCGGCCTGATGTCCATGTTGGATCATGGCATGGCGGTGTGTGACCGGCCTGATGTCCATGTTGGATCATGGCATGGCGGTGTGTGACCGGCCTGATGTCCATGTTGGATCATGACATGGCGGCTTGTGGCCGGCCTGATGTCCATGTTGGATCATGGCATGGCGGTGTGTGGCCGGCCTGATGTCCATGTTGGATCATGGCATGGCGGTGTGTGGCCGGCCTGATGTCCATGTTGGATCATGGCATGGCGGTGTGTGGCCGGCCTGATGTCCATGTTGGATCATGGCATGGCGGTGTGTGGCCGGCCTGATGTCCATGTTGGATCATGGCATGGCGGTGTGTGGCCGGCCTGATGTCCATGTTGGATCATGGCATGGCGGTGTGTGGCCGGCCTGATGTCCATGTTGGATCATGACATGGCGGCTTGTGGCCGGCCTGATGTCCATGTTGGATCATGGCATGGCGGTGTGTGGCCGGCCTGATGTCCATGTTGGCGCGCCAGCACAGGAAGGCGTCTGTCTTAATCGGGTAGTTATTATAGTTATAAAAAGGGGGAAAAAAGAAAGAAAAAATCACGGAAAATCACTGAGCCCGAGGCTCGGCCCGGCCCGACTAATTAGCATAGTTTTGGGTCGGGTCGGTACCGGTCGGGCCACGTCGGGTTCGGGCAGAGTTTGAGAACTTTAATATGAAGATCATGACACTGACCTCACCAAACCCTGGATATCCATACATGGTTTGACATAGATCTGCATATATGAAGCCGGCCAGCAACTCTACATCTGACCTCACTGACACCAGATTAATAGTTTAACTCCTGCTGTGTCCTTATATTTTAAATACTTCCCAGTCTCAAGCTGTTCTGTCATGACTTTATAGGCTATGCTACCTCTGTATTGTTTTCCATCAAAGAAAGTGAAAAGGACTCACTGTTTATACAGTATCACAACACTCGTCTTTCTCATTGTCCATTGTGTGTGTGTGTGTGTGTGTGTGTGTGCGCTCGCTCGCTCGCGCGCGAGCACGTGCCTGCATGTTTGCTGTATGTGCTTACCCAGTGTGTTCAGTATGTCCACATGTGTGAGGAGAATAGGGAGAGTCATACAACATGTTCCCTTGGCTTTGTGCGTAAAATCTGAAATCTTTATCCATCTTCGCTATCACTTAGTCATACTTTGTCATAAAAGGGGACCGTGGTGGTGGCATGGTACTGGCCTTAGGCCTGTGCGTGTGTGTGTGTGTGTGTGTGTTTAAGAGAGGGGGTGATATAATGGAGGTGGGGTCGGGGGGGGTAGGTCTGCTTTGAAGCAGTTTCATGTGTCCGTGCCAGGCAGGCAGACAGGTAGCCCCTCAGCCTATGGCCTATAGTATCTTCCCAAGTGTGTGTGTGTGTTAGGGAACACACACACACACACAGTCACACACACACACCACACCCTCTTCTGTACTTTCTCCTCCTCTGTTATTAACGCCCCCCCCCCCCCCCACCCCCCCAGAAGCTGCTGAGCAAGAGCAGCGTGTGGGACGTTTTTGTTCATGAACATATTTACACGTTTCATGTTTGCTTCACGTAATATGCATATTCACATTAGTGTTGACCGCATTGTCCGGCCGCAGCATGCCGATAGACAGCGGTAGTTTATCGTGCACATGTATGTAAAGCGCCTTGGATAAAGGTGCTATATAAATGCACCATTTACTGAGCGTTAATGGGCTATATTATGCATCCAACCCTTCCGCGTTCAGCTTGGGCCACCGCGGGACTTCCAGTGGACAGCCGACTCATTGATAGTGGACGTACAAAGTGTTTCTGATATTTTAGACCCGTGTATTTTGGTTGGCCCACATCACGATTTAAAAACTGCCTTCCATCACATGCCAACCAACTGAGTAAAAGTACAAAAGTATCGGCATCAGAATGTACTTAAGTACCAAAAGTACTCATTATTATAAATTTTCAAATGTATAAAAATCTAACCCTAACCCTGAAAATAGTGTAGTTTCGGCTATTTTCAAATGGCCGAAATATATATAGCTGAAGTGGTAAATGCATGTTTTGAAATAATAGTCAAAATTACAAATTACAAGTTATATTCTGTACACTCTCATAGTTAAAGGAACACAGAGGATTGTATAGAGCGTCGCAGTCCCGCCCCCTTTCATGACGACACCAGGCCCAGGAAATAATTCCCAATGCATTTTCCCCAGACATTTCAAAAAGTATTTATTTAAAGACCTTTTAAGCGTCGTACAAAGCCAACTCGAGTTGTGACAAATCATGACAATAAAGACAATATTTTGGAGCAAACAAATAATTGCAAAGAAGAAAAACAAGAAAAAAAAGTGTTGTAAACTGCCGTTTTCTTCTTCTTTCTAATTATTTGATCGGCCCGAAAAATGTTGTTTATTTGTCATGATTTCTCACAACTCGAGTTGGCTTTGTACGAGGCTTAAAAAGGTCTTTAAATAAATACTTTTTGAAATGTCTATGAGGAAAATGAACGGGGAATCATTTCCTGGGCCCTGGTAGGGGGCGGGACTGCGACGCTCTATAGTGTATGATGTCAGGCTCAGTTATATCCTGTGAATGATTTACCAGCATGCCTGTGATGATAACATTACCAACAGTTATTGCTAAATAATGGAACAGTGAGTGAGTGAGTGGACCGCATGCACAGTGAGAGGACAGACCGTTTACTGATGAATTATGCAGCAGTGACGTCGTCGTTGTTGTTGTTGGTTTGTTTCTGATGTTGGCCTGCCAGCTGTTGCCTCCAGCAGCAGCAACAGCTGTCTGTCTGTCTGACATGGTCAACAAGACAGATGAATTGACCCAGACAGACAGACAGACAGAGTTAAGTTTACAATGCGATTTTCAATAATATTTTCACAAAATCTTAATTATATATATATATATATATATATATATATAGAGAGAGAGAGAGAGAGAGAGAGAAAGAGAGAGAGAGAGAGACAGACAAAAATCAGAAAGGGCAAAGACACGGAGAGTGAAAGACGCGGAGGAGGTAGAGATGTTGTTTTGGTCCTCAGGCTATGTCACATTCGCAAGCTGTAGGTAAATGAGACAGGTAATGTCGTCCACGCCCTGACACACACACACACACACACACACACACACACACACACACACACACACACACACACACACACACACACACACACACACACACACACACACACACACACACACACACACACACACACACATCAACCTTCTCTCTGTGTTGCACGCCCTGAGGCTACAGTAATGACAACCCTCTATCCCCGTTCCCATCTTACCACTCATACCACCGAGTTACCGTGTGTGTGTGTGTGTATGTGAGTGCGTGCATGCGTGCGCGCGTGCGTGCGTGCAGAGGTCTGCCAGATGGAGAATGATGGTTAAAGTCAAAGTTTTGGTTCATGCCACCACCTCTTTGTCACCTCTGTCTTTGTTGAATCCCTCCCTCAATTACTGCCCCCCCCCCCCCCCCCCCCATCTATCTCTCTCTCTCTCTCTCTCTCTCTCAACCTCATTTGATCCTTCTCTCCATTTCGGCCTAGAGATTTAATTCTGGGCTTATACTGTAGGTCGTCGTCCCCCCTAGCACTCTCTCTCTCTCTCTGCTACCATCTACACATATATTTATGGCATTTGCAGTTATGAGCCTCATCCTACGCTATCTCATCTCATCTCAGTTATGAGCCTCATCCTACGCTATCTCATCTCATCTCAGTTATGAGCCTCATCCTACGCTATCTCATCTCTTCTCATCTTCTTGTCTCCTTTCATCTCCTCCTTCTTTTCATCCCATCTTCACTTTTTCCTCTGCTCTCAACTCAACCCATTCATCACAAGCAGATCAGAAGCTCAGTCGATTGTCACCCTCTCCTTCTACCCTCCTCCTCTCTCCTTCTACCCTCCTCCTCTCTCCTTCTACCCTCCTCCTCTCTCCTTCTACCCTCCTCCTGTCATCATTCTCCTCTCCTCCTCTCTCCTTCTATACCTCCTCCCGTCACCCTTCTCCTCTCCTCCTCTCTCCTTCTATACCTCCTCCCGTCACCCTTCTCCTCTCCTCCTCTCTCCTTCTATACCTCCTCCCGTCACCCTTCTCCTCTCCTCCTCTCTCCTTCTACCCTCCTCCTCTCTCCTTCTACCCTCCTCTTCTCTCCTTCTACCCTCCTCCTGTCACCCTTCTCCTCTCCTCCTCTCTCCTTCTACCCTCCTCCTCTCTCCTTCTCCCCTCCTCCTGTCACCCTTCTCCTCTCCTCCTCTCTCCTTCTACCCTCCTCCTCTCTCCTTCTCCCCTCCTCCTGTCACCCTTCTCCTCTCCTCCTCTCTCCTTCTACCCTCCTCCTCTCTCCTTCTCCCCTCCTCCCGTCACCCTTCTCCTCTCCTCCTCTCTCCTTCTACCCTCCTCCCGTCACCCTTCTCCTCTCCTCGTCTCTCCTTCTCCTCTCCTCCTGTCACCCTTCTCCTCTCCTCCTCTCTCCTTCTACCCTCCTCCTGTCACCCTTCTCCTCTCCTCCTCTCTCCTTCTCCCCTCCTCCTGTCACCCTTCTCCTCTCCTCTCCTCCTCTCTCCTTCTACCCTCCCCCTGTCACCCTTCTCCTCTCCTCCTCTCTCCTTCTACCCTCCCCCTGTCACCCTTCTCCTCTCCTCCTCTCTCCTTCTACCCTCCTCCTGTCACCCTTCTCCTCTCCTCCTCTCTCCTTCTACCCTCCTCCTGTCACCCTTCTCCTCTCCTCGTCTCTCCTTCTCCTCTCCTCCTGTCACCCTTCTCCTCTCCTCCTCTCTCCTTCTACCCTCCCCCTGTCACCCTTCTCCTCCTCTCTCCTTCTACCCTCCCCCTGTCACCCTTCTCCTCTCCTCCTCTCTCCTTCTACCCTCCTCCTGTCACCCTTCTCCTCTCCTCCTCTCTCCTTCTACCCTCCTCCTGTCACCCTTCTCCTCTCCTCGTCTCTCCTTCTCCTCTCCTCCTGTCACCCTTCTCCTCTCCTCTCCTCCTCTCTCCTTCTACCCTCCCCCTGTCACCCTTCTCCTCTCCTCCTCTCTCCTTCTACCCTCCTCCTGTCACCCTTCTCCTCTCCTCCTCTCTCCTTCTACCCTCCTCCTGTCACCCTTCTCCTCTCCTCTTCTCTCCTTCTACCCTCCTCCTGTCTCCCTTCTCCTCTCCTCGTCTCTCCTTCTACCCTCCTCCTGTCACCCTTCTCCTCTCCTCCTCTCTCCTTCTACCCTCCTCCCGTCATCATTCTCCTCTCCTCCTCTCTCCTTCTACCCTCCTCCTGTCACCCTTCTCCTCTCCTCCTCTCTCCTTCTCCCCTCCTCCTGTCACCCTTCTCCTCTCCTCCTCTCTCCTTCTACCCTCCTCCTGTCACCCTTCTCCTCTCCTCGTCTCTCCTTCTCCTCTCCTCCTGTCTCCCTTCTCCTCTCCTCCTCTCTCCTTCTCCTCTCCTCCTGTCACCCTTCTCCTCTCCTCCTCTCTCCTTGTACCCTCCTCCTGTCACCCTTCTCCTCTCCTCCTCTCTCCTTCTCCCCTCCTCCTCTCCTCTCCTCCTCCTCTCCTTTCAGCTTACTGTCACTCTGCCGTGCTCCTCCTCCTGTATGACAAGCTGCTGTGTAAACCTCCTTTCTGCTGGGCTCTCGGCAGCTGTTCTGTGTCAGTGTGTTTGTTGTCATGAATTGGATTTAGTGTCACATGCAGAGGCTAGTCTTCTTAATGCTTGTTCTCACACACACCCCTGTCCCTCCCCCGCAATGCTGTGGGTGTGTGTGTATGCATGTGCATGTGCGCGTGTGCGCGTGCGTGGGTGTGTGTGTGTGTGTGTGTGTCCGATAGGTTAACACATATGGAGAAGCCAAAAGCCTTATCAGGGTTGGGCAGGATTCAGGGCTCCACCTTAATGTCAACTTGTAACATGCAAGTTTGTGTACACAATAAATGTGTGTGTGTGTGTGTGTGTGTGTGTGTGTGTGTGTGTGTGTGTGTGTGTGTGTGTGTGTGTGTGTGCGCATGCATGCATGCACACACACACACGCAAATATATAATTAATGCTTTGCGTTATGTTAAATCAACAAACTTTACGGGATTTGGTTGCTTGTCAGACTTAACTGTATTATAGTGTGCGTGCGTGCGTCCATGCGTTCATGCGTTCGTGTGCGTGTGTGCGTGCATAGCCCTGGGAAGGGATTGCTCACTACACCACAGTCAGTTTTGGAACATCAATGCCCCAAAAAGGTCAACACATTAAAGAGTGCACTTTGCAAAATTACCTTATTTACGTACACAATTATGTAATTACCTTGCTTATTGTACTGTTAAGTCGCTTTGGATAACAGCGTCTGCTATAAGTGCCTAAATTGTGAATAGTATTGCAATCATCTGAAGGCCTCGTCGCAGATGGTGCCAGTCCAGAGAAGACCATACAGGCCCCTTTTCCACCGGTTGGTTCCCAATGGGAACCGGTTCAGTTCTTTTTGTTTTTTTGTTCATGAGCCAGAGCTCCAAAATTAGAACGTTAATTATTATTAATTGAGTGTGCAAAACTTCCCCAATTGAGTACTTACACGAAGACAATGATTTATTGTATTACACTTTTACATTTTTACATTTTAAATATGCAAATGAGGCATTACGTAGGAAATTATGCAAAATAATCGAAAATATGAAAAAGCAACTACTGTGGAAGGGTTATCATGTATTAATTTACTTGTATTGAACCTATAAACAATGTAATATAGGTCTAGTTTTCCCACCAATTTTGGAGCTCTGGCTCATGGACTAAGAACCAAAAAGAACTGAACCGGTGGAAAGGGGGTCACAGAGTGGTCTGATGCCATAACCCTGGCCAACGACTGTCCCCTCTGCAGTGGGGGGTCACAGAGTGGTCTGATGCCATAACCCTGGCCAACGACTGTCCCCTCTGCAGTGCTGGAAAAAGCACTCACATTTTTTATTTAAGTAAAAGTATCAATACTGCAATCTAGAAATTATCTGTTATAAGTAAAAGTCTGGAATTCAAAATGTACTTGAATAAAAGAAAGTATTGGCATCAAAATGTACTTGAATAAAATAAAGTATTGGCATCAAAATGTACTTAAAGTACTAAAAGTAAAAGTACTCATTGAGCAGGATCCCATTTCAAATGGTTGGAATTTATATAGGGCTGAAGTTGTTAATGTATGTGTATGTATGTAAGTAATAATAATCAAAATCTACAAAGTAACTAGTTACTAAAGTTTAAAAAAAATGTAGTGGCGTAAAGGTATACAATATTTGCTCTGAGATGTACTGGAGTAGAAGTAAAAGTATTGGAAATTAGAAATACTCAAGTAAAGTGTGTTGTGTTCAAAGCACACATTACAGCGGCCACTCGATCCTGTAGATCCACACTCAATAACATCCGAAGGATTAGACCCTTCCTCACCCAGGAGTCAGCCCAACTGCTTATGCAGTCATCAGTCATATCACAACTTGACTATTGTAACTGTCTCCTTACTGGCATGTGCACTTAAGCCTCTCCAACTGATCCAGAATGCTGCAGTACACTTGGTCTTTCAACCATCCAAAATTCTCACGTCTCCCCCCTTCTCCGCTCCCTCCATTGGCTCCCGGTTGCTACCCGCACAGAGTACAAAACTCTGATGCTGGCCTTCAAAGCAACCAAAAGTATGGTTCAAAGTTCAAAGTCTGATTATCGAACCCTACAAACCCTCCCGCTCGCTCAGATCAGCCAATACAGGGAAGCTGGCAGAACATTCACTGAAAACGCCGGGACAACGCTCCACACGTCCCAGCTCCCTTCTGCATGGCTCCAAAACTATGGAATGAACTTCCCATTGCAATCAGAACTGCAGACTCACTCCCAATCTTCAGCCGTACTCTGAAAACCAACCTCTTCAGACTCCATCTTAGCCCGTAGCACTTGCTGTAGCCTCGACGACCTTACATAATGCAAAGGCTCAACTTATGTCATTTAGATAGCATTTTATGTAGACATAAAGCACTCCATAGTGTATACTCTGTTAGACAGATGTTAGGTTCTTACTTAGCTTATTCTTGATGAGTATTTTGCATGTATTTGATGTATTACTATGTGTGGTTCTTGCTAACTGTACTGTAAATCGCTCTGGATTAAGAGCGTCTGCCAAATGCCTAAATTGTAAAGTACAAATACCTCAAAATTGTACTTAAGTACAGTACTTAGGTAAATGCACTTAGTTACTTTCCACCATTGTCCCCTCTGGCACAACATCCATGACTCAGCATGCCCAGCAAGAGACATGATTCTCATCCAGGGCTGCAACTACTGTATTGATTATTTTCTCAGCTATTATTCTATCAACATTTTTTCGATTAACCCATTTAGGCCCGACGTCGAAATTAAGAAAATGTCAGTTTACTGTAATATGCCTCCGCCCCCCCATCTGAAAATATGTTGTTCAAGGGACCTCCCCAGAAGCAAAGATTTGAGTTAAAATGTTCACTCTGTAATAATATATATTCAAAGATTTGAGGCACATTTTCACAATTTTCAAAAATAGCAGACCTACAAATTCATAGCGCGGCACTCGGTGCCGCGCTATGAGCTTGTAGATCTGCTATTTTTCAATAGCTAAAGTATAACATAATGCTTTGAAACACCAAAATGGGTAATAATAATAAATAACGAACCACTTAAGCACTATACTTTGCACTTCATCGGCGTTGGGCAAAAATGGCACAGACCTGCTCACAACGGGTAACATTGGGAATTCCAACACCTCTCGTGCTCTTCGGTGCGGAGCTATAGAATTCTAATAATAGCAGCGGTTCCATTCGATGCCGGGTCCATTTTTTGCGGGTCTATTTGGGTCCGGGTTGGTCAAATTGGACCCGTGAACTGTTCCTCCCAGTATTGTATGTGTTTATTTTCATCATAGAGCGTCTTGTCAAGTTTTTCAGGGATAGATTAATTATAGTTTCTTATATTCCTTATATTCCCTGTGATAGGACACACGGCACTTTTAGCATGTCTTAAACATAACAGTTATCCGTTATCTTGAACATGTGGATTATTGTAGACAGAAATGACTATAGCGTGCTTATCCTGAGCCTACAGAGGTGCCCACTTAACAATACTCAACCCTAATGATAATATTATCGCGTAACAATACATGTCAATGAGGACAATTGAAGTCAAGTATCCATCAAGTTTATGGAAGCTTATCTCGGCACGGCTACAGTCAAAGACAATTGGTGTTATCTCCAAAACAATGTACAGACTATCAGCTGGAGTTAATAATGTAGCGTGCATGTGAGCACGCACACACACACACACACACACACACACACACACACACACACACACACACACACACACACACACACACACACACACACACACACACACACACACACACACACACACACACACACACACACACACACACACACACAGGTTTATCTATAAGAGGTCAAACCCATTATTAACCTCGAGGGGCCTGAGTATTAAACTCTTCCTCCCGACGGACAAAGGATTCTCCTGAAGAGAATAACAATCACACACAGCTACTGGAAAAGGAGCCCAAAAGGAAAGAAAACCACATGAAAAGATAAATAAGTCGTGACTGCCTCCCCCCCCCTCCTTCCCCCCTCCTCCTCCTCCTCCTCCACCCCCTCACTAGTTGCCCACCCTTCCATCCCTCCCCTAAATACACACCCCGAGGCTCATGGGTAAAAAAAAAGAAAAAAAAGCAGCCTCGGTATCAGGTGTAGCCTGATTCGCAGTTAGCACCATTCCCTTTGTCACTGGCCTTTTATGTGTCATATTAGTTACAGAGAGACAATGGCTAGGATAGGACCAACGGAAACCAGGGGGAGAGAGAGAGAGAGAGAGAGAGAACGAGCGAGGCAGAGATTGATGGAGAGAGAGAAAGGGAGAGCGAGGACGATGGGGGGAGGGGGGGGGCGTAGCGGACAACCGTTAATATCAAGTTATTCTTCCGTTGGGGTCAGTGGGACAGGAACCCCATGTGGCCTGTTACAAATAACACACACGCACACACGCATGAAGCCATGTAAGTCCCCAGGGGAAAGTTGCACACACACACACACACACACCCACATACACATACACTATAAGAAACCGAGAGAGAGAGAGAGAGATGGAGAGAGAGATGGAGAGAGAGAGAGAGAGAGATTGAGAGAGAGAGAGAGAGAGAGAGAGAGAGAGAGAGAGAGAGAGAGAGAGAGAGAGAGAGAGAGAGAGAGAGAGAGAGAGAGAGTTGTTCCGGCCTCCACCCAACCCCAGGAGAGTGAAACGGGAACAGGGCTGAACCTCTGAAAGATCATCCCCGTCCATCCAAGCTGCTTCCTCCTGTCCCCGACAGAAGACGCCAGTCTGACACATCAAGGGATACACTGTGAAACCCTCTGTGTTCAATTAACCCATTTAGGGTTGAGGCAGATTCTAAAAAAAAAAGTCTTCTAAATGCTAAAGGTTTTCTGAAAAACCTCTGTTTCTATGGCAGTGGTGCTCAACCCTTTTCATGTCAAGGACCCCCAGAAATTTCTGTATTTGGCCGCGGACCTCCACCTGAAAATATGTTGTTCCAGGGACCCCCCCAGAAGCAAAGATTTGAGTTAAAAACGTTGAGTTAAAAACGAATATATATATATTCATATTCAAGATTTGAGCCACATTTTCAAGATTTTTCAACAGCAAAAGTATAACATAATGCATAAAACACCAAAAGTGGCTCATGTCCAGAATGGGTTAACTCAGAGAGAACCGGAAATGGAACTCAGAGTCAGCGGGCGTACACATGGAACCAAATGGACCATTTGCCACAGATAGACTTAAGCACTTCATTGTTTTTTTCCCCCAGAAATGATTAAAAGCAGGTCATAGCCGTGACCTGCCGAAGATGTGACCGATACATCGAAACGTCATTTTTTACCTGCACCCTGTGAATTAAAAGGAACTGTCTGTGATGCTCCAGTACAGACTGTGTCACACACACACACACACACACACACACACACACACACACACACACACACACACACACACACACACACACACACACACACACACACACACACACACACACACACACACACACACACACACACACACACACACACACACACACAGTGAGTGGGGGTGCTAGCAGTAAACCTTGGAGCCTTAGCCGTTCCAATCACACAAAGCTTGGTCAAATCTCTCCAGTGTCAATGAGCATCAAGGCAACAGTCCCGTCGCTTTCGTAAACACAAGACGTGGCCTTGAGCACAAAGCTCTTAACACATTCCGTCCGTAGGACGTGGCCACACGTCCTAGGGATTCCAACCGACGCATGCATAGGACGTTTGTATACGTCCGACTCCTAGCGCATCCTCAATGATACCAGGCGAGAGAAGAATATTCTGAATTCTTTCCTTTTTTTTATTTTTCAGTCCGACTCTCGGCCACCGTACGCGCCACTCTGCAGGCATATTAGCTTACCGTTGACTTAGCTGTTAGCGCGGCAGAAAGAATGCCTTGTCTCTCCTAATCCAGGGCGCTTCATTTCTGCTCCTCATCCGTCTCTCACACAAAATATGAACGCTTTTTGGAGCTTCTAGCGATATAATAAAATCAAGACCAAGGTAAGCTAGCAAAATATTTCTCTGTTTCAGAGTAAAAGCGGCCATTTCTTTCCGGCACCCCAGAGCTCCTATTTTGAAGGAATCCCGGGAATGATTGTGTTAACGGAAGCGTGTCATCAGCCGAAGAAATGCTTATATGGACCATCCTGTATTTTCACGATTTTCAACTAATTATGTGTGGGAGGGAAGGAAAAGTAAATTGAATACATTGTGGACCTGTCATTTATTCTGAGCAACATCAACATAACATCACAATTTATTGACCCCGTGGTGGAAATTCAAAGCGCCAGAGACGAAGCTGGTTGTTCTGAGTCACCATTAAAACGGCATCCGGCTGTCGCCTCACAGCTAGAAGGTCCTGGGTTCGATTCCCGCTGGGGACGCTGTGTTCCCTCCTCCGCGTCATCAGTGCCCACCCGCAGCGGGGTTGGTGAAAGGGCCTTTCTGTGTGGAGTTTGCATGTTCTCCCCGTGTCTATAGGGTAGGTACCCTCACAAAAACATGCAGTAATCCAGGTCTCTAAACTACCTCTCCCTGGCCAGCCGGGGCACCTGATGGAGGGGAAAGGAACTGGTCGGAATAACGTGTTCCTTCCACGCGCTACATCCAGCCGGGGAAATTCCCCCCTGTCAGGTGAAAAGAAGCAGCTTGGACTCCTCATGTATAGAAGGAAGCATGAGGTCAGTCCGCTGCCCCCCCAGGTTGGCAGAGGAAGTGTAGCGCCCCATTGGATAATTGACACTGGGTGAAAAAAATGGGTTGCAAAATCGTGGGATAAAAAATATGGGTTGCAAAATCGTGGGATGACTTTTAAAATATACCTGCTAATCAGGGTTTCCATTACCAAGTCCTCCAATCAGAATTGTTATTACAAACCTGTCCGATCAGAAACAGTTATTCACCATCCAATTACAATTGCTGTCACAAAGCTTTACAATAACTGAGTTTCTGTTACAAAGCAAAGAACAGATATTAAAAGTAGGTCCAATAAAAATTGCAGTTAATTGCCAGAATTGCCAAAGCCAAGCAAACTGAATTGCCGTTACAATTCCTTCCAATAGACCAATTATTTGTTTACAAAGACTGGTCACGTGACACTGGTGACTGTTTCATGTAATCAATTCCCAACAGATCTCCAAACCTGTTGTTTTGGGGAGCGCTAGTTTCAGTTCATTCCATCCTCGTGTGTGTCGGCTAGTGAGCTGCACCCTATAGGGAGACATTTTATACTTCATTGCGCAACAGTATTGTGCACAGAGAACAGCTGATATACAAGCTCACATCGCGTCATGTCTGCCACTGTTGAGCTTAGGTCTGCTAGTCTCGCCCTTCTCTGCATGCGCGACATCTTCGCGGGGCAGAGCATAAATTATACTTGATGGGCTGCAGCTGCGTGTGCACTGTGCACAAACAGGCTCTGCTGCCGTGATCATGAGCACTCCCTGCTCCCTACTCCCTGTTCTTATTACAGCGACAGGAGGTGTGGTTTTGAGGACAACAGAAACCAAGGATTATATATTTCAAGGGGCGAGAGATCACAATAAAAATCATAATCATTCCTCCTCCTCCACACTGGGAGAAAAACAGCAGACTGAAAGTGTGATGATGCATTAGTTAGAACTTGAGTTGAGAGTTCATGTGCTGCCGTCCTGCTTGCACATGCTGGTGCTTATCAGTGTGACGACGTCTGTTAGAGGAGAATTCCATGCTAGAAGGCTTTCTTTTTTTTAAATGTTTTAATGTTTATTTTTTGTGGCTTTCGCCTTTATTTTATATTTTTTATGGAGGGACAGACAGTAGGCTGACAGGAAATGGGGAGAGAGATGGGGGGATGACATGCAGTAAAGGCCGTCGGGATCGGGAGTCGAACCCGCGGCACACTGCCAGACTGGATTACCAGCCAAGGTGCCTGGACAGCTGAGCCACGGCCCAGGCTAGAAGGCTTTCTTACCTTTATTTGTAGTTGTTACGTCCCCACCAAAGAGGTCCAGGTGTTATTCTGTGAAAAAGCACATTATTGGCTATATGGCCCTACCATAAGCCCTCAATGAATTGAATTGAATTGCATTGAATTTAATGGGGCATTGGGGTGTTAATTCGCTTATTTCCATCGCTCAAAAATCTTTTCTTTTTTTTGTATCCTCTCTTCATAATGTAAATAGTATCCCAAGCGGCACACTTTACTACTTATTTCGATAGCACAAAAACCCAACCCCCATTGAAGGCTTATATTAGGGGAAATAGCCAAAAATGCACTTTTGCACAAAATAACACCTGGACCTCTTTGGTGGGGACGTAACGACTACAAATAAAGGTAAGAAAGCCTTCTAGTATGGAATTCTCCTTCAAGGCGTCTACAGTATTGGAATCACCATTAAAAAGATGCCCAATCAGAATCTTCCATGTACAAAGCCATCAAATCGGAGGGCGGCAGTGGCTCAGGGGTAGAGTGCGGCCGGATGGGAACCTTGACGTTCCCAGTTCAATCCTGGGCTCCCTCAGAGTTAGTGTCGAGGGGTCCTTGAGCAAGACTGAACGCCTAATTGCTCCTGATGTGCAGGTTGGTACCTTGCATGGTTTCCTCCGTCATCGGTGTATGAATGTGTGTGTTTATGGGTGAATGTAATGCACAATCTATGTAAAGCACTTTGGATAAAAGCCCTATATAAATGCCCCATTTACCATTTACAAAACCAATCAGTATGGCATTTTCAAAGTTATTATCACAAAGTTGTCGAATCACTGCTACATATTCATCAAATCATAATGACTGTTACAATGCCATCCAATTAGAAATGCCATTACAAAGCAATCCAACAATTACTATTACATATCCATTAGAAATTCAGCACAATAACATATTATACCAGTACCTGTCCCTCTGAAAAACAGTTAACAGGACTAGTCAATATAATCAATATACTGCTCACCCGGGTGAGCAGTATATGGATTAGCGCCCCAGCCTGTGTCCTCTGTGAGGAGGAAGCCCAACAAACCCTCGGTGAGGCCTTTAGGAGGGCCATTCAAGCAGCAAGCAGAGCCCGCAGCACCACCTTCTCGCTCGGGTGGAGTCTGCGGAACCATTGCCAAACACTCCTGAATGAAGTGTCTGGTGGTTTTTCCCTAGTGGGACTGATTGAGGGTAGCTACTGGGACGTAAATCGGGACTTGATCACCCCGGCTGGGTCGCCTGAGTGAGGGGTATGATGTTGGTAGACCCGAAACCCTGTTGACCTCAGGATACATCACTGAGAATACGTCCCAGGTGCATCCATGCGATGTATTTTTATTTATAATATTCAATTTTATTTTCATGTTTCGAAAAATGCACTTCAAGATTATTTTTAGATTAATCTAAAAAGTAATCAATAGAATAATCAGAAAATAATGGAAAGTTGCAGCCGTAGTTCAATCCCTGCACCAGCGTCACTACTATCATCACCAACTGATAAAGTACTCTTCAGGGAGACTAAATCATTATGGACAAAGCTGGCATCCCCACTTGCTCTATACTATTATGGACAAAGCTGGCATCCCCACTCGCTCTATACTATGATCCATGTCTCTATTGTGATTTACAGTAATATGGCTTTTTATGGCCAGAACTGTAGCTATTAATCTTCTTAAACATCATTCCTCAGCAAAATCTCCTCAAATCCACATCTGCTTTTTCGGCCCAAGGCCATCATCACACAAGCCACAATTTGTCTATTTGAATGAACAGATTTAAGTTATCACCAGTGTTACTTCAATCTGGGAACACAGCGGCAAAAAGATAATAGGAAAAACAGCGCCCGCTTTTCCTTAGCGCAGTGTTCAAATCTGTTCTTGAGAGATTAGTAAGAGTATGTTTCTCTCAAATAATAAATGTATTTGGTAATGCTCTGAATATTTGGACAGGAAACTGATCATTTGCATTTCAGAGATTCAACTTTGTTTTAAAATTGTGATTTAACCACTTGAACCCTAGCATCCATATTCTGGGGGGAAACAGACAAAATTATCCAGAAATACTGATGCCTTGTGAGCTTGTAGATTGGCTATTTTTGGCAAAGAGATTAGGTGTAGACAGAAGATAGCGGTCCCAGAGACAGTCAGTGGTTTTCAACCAGTTGTCCAGGAACCACCAGTGGTCCTTGAGGGGGTTACATGTGGTCCCCAGCTAAATGAACCACCAGTGGTCCTTGAGGGGGTTACAGGTGGTCCCCAGCTAAATGAACCACCAGTGGTCCTTGAGGGGGTTACAGGTGGTCCCCAGCTAAATGAACCACCAGTGGTCCTTGAGGGGGTTACAGGTGGTCCCCAGCTAAATGAACCACCAGTGGTCCTTGAGGGGGTTACAGGTGGTCCCCAGCTAAATGAACCACCAGTGGTCCTTGAGGGGGTTACAGGTGGTCCCCAGCTAAATGAACCACCAGTGGTCCTTGAGGGGGTTACAGGTGGTCCCCAGCTAAATGAACCACCAGTGGTCCTTGAGGGGGTTACAGGTGGTCCCCAGATAAATGGAGTGTTCATTGATAACCAAATGGACCTATCTTTAACTGAATCCAAATGAACCCTTATGGGCCCATTTGGTTTCATTTTATGCTCTCAATTGTTATAAAACATCTATATTAGCCTACTTAATTTACAAGAAGTACACAATTAGAGAACGTAGAAGAATTATTTTGTAACAAGCGGTTTGCCTGTTATCTCTCTTAATGGTATAGCAACATCAATACAGCATGGAATTGTGGACAAAATCGACGACAACAACATATTCTAAGTCTGGGGTCCGAGGCTAAATCTAAATGGTGGTCCTCAAATGCTGAATAAATAATGGACCTTGATGTGGTAAAGTTTGAAAACCACTGGTTAACTAATGCAGTTGCACAATCAAATCCCCAGTGTTCATTTGTAAGCTCATAGCCAAATGAACACTGATGATTTTAATGCGTGATCTTCCTCTTTCCCATGGTGCTCTCTGGTTTCATGGCAGGTCAGGGTGGCATGAGAATGACCTGGCAGGTGGACGGGGGGGTCAGAGATTACAGGGTCAGGGCCAGGTAGAAGGCACAGGGGTCATGTTACACACCGTCCGGGAGACAGGAGCGGGGGGTCCTGTCACTCACTGTCAACAGATCAGAGCGCTGACTGAGCCATAAGCTTCACCTCGTTTACACGTCTCTCATCACCGCGCGCTGCCCGCCGGCCGGCCTGCATCATCAGCACCACCAAGGGCTTCTCCACTGAGAACCTTGAGAAAGTTACCAAAGTATCCACTTTGGATGGACAATAAAATAACATGGCTGACATTGAAAACCCATTGAAAGAAGCTAGCAGTTACCTTAAGTTCAATTCAGGTGATGCACAATGTGATTTAGTTTTCCTGCTGAATGGCAACAGTTGATTTGAGACATTTGCAGTTTTGTTATACAGTGTGATATGAAGTATGACATTATCTAGCCAGTTAAAGCCTATCCTATATGCTTTGTTGAGCGATGTCCCCCCATCAGGGTTATTGGCCCCCTCCTTTTTTCCCCTCTACTCCAAATGTCTTTGGCAAAAATTGCCTTTGTTTTCCTACCGGTATTATGGCATGACATGCCCAGTATAGGGACGCTAGGGTTCCTGTGGTTAATGTCTGTGGAATAGCGCTAGTGTGTGTGTGTGTGTGTGTGTGTGTGTGTGCGTGCGTGCGTGCCTGCGTGCGTGCGTGCGTGCGTGCGTGCGTGCGTGCGTGCGTGCGTGTGTGCGTGCGTGCGTGCGTGCGTGCGTGCGTCAACTCCAGAATCACTCACATGTGCACTATAAAAGGTTTTGTTCATATTGTCAACGGAGTTGGACAGGGTTTTTTGTAAAAAAAAAACAAAAAAAAGAAGAAAAAAAAACAACTTGGTGGAACTGATATGTAGGCTGTCCCAAAGAGATGAATTACAAAGGTGCAAAGGGGTCAACAGTCAAGATCTAGGTCAAGGTCAGAATTACATATAATATCTCAGGTGGTAATAATGGCACACTATTTTGACAATGGCCAGCATTATGAAATCCACTGACTGCAATTATTCAATTACATTATCAAAATTGATTAAGCAATTTTATTCAAGCCATTCCATTTACTGTATAGGGCTAAAATTATATGTGTTTGGCTGCAGACCGCCATCTAAAATATTTTGTCCCAGGGACCCGCAGAATCAAAGATTTGAGTTGACATATTTGCTTTAAATATATTCAACACATTTTCACGATTTTTCAAATATAGCAGATCTACAAGATCATATGAGCTTGTACACCTGCTATTTTTGAATAGCCAAAGTATAGAATAATGGTTAAAGAGGTTAAAATCTAAAAAGACACTTTGATGCTCTCCTGGTCTTAATGGGTTCATCACTTAAGCACTATTTAAAATCTATCACCAATCTAGGATCTCACAACGTCTCTCATTTGCCATTTCCACTTTTCTTATTTTATTTGCAAATCTTTTTAAGTACACGGTACATAGTGCAAAGTGCATTGTGTGCAAGGCAACAATTAGCACAGGACCAAAATCACATAAATTAATCAGGAGGTTGAGGAAATAGGTAATTGATACATGCGTGCTTTATGTAACGGGCATTGGTCAGTTCAATCAGTTAAATTCAAATCAATCTGCGTTCAGTGCAATTGTATTCAATACTATATTCTCTACTCTTTTAGTATTTATGGAAATGCAGAATGTGGGTAGCTCGTACAGAAAATAAATTCACCCACTCTTACACATTTGTGTTGCTGAAGTTGACACTCTTAATCAAAAATGTGGCTTGAATAAAAAGCCAACAACTACAACAAATATACCAGTCAAACAATAGCTTGTGACTTGTGAAGCAGCACTTAACAGAGCTGTGATTGATTTTTTTCATTTTTTTTAACCACATGAAGTCGAGTGAGTTGGATTATGGAGATATTATGGTTTATGTGGAAGTAGACGCTATAGTCCACCAATTCAAGAGTTAATTAAGATGAATTATACACACATTTGGAAAGAACTGTATAAATTCACACACATACAGTATACATGCACAGCAGTACACACTCAGATCCATCAGCCACTGGGATCCAACAGCTTAGCATGAAAGCAAAGGTGAAACAGAATCTGTAAATTGCAGAGCAGGGCGAAGGAGTCCGATGGAGAGAAGTGAAAGAGGGGGGGGGGGGAGGGAGAGAGAGAGAGAGAGGGAGAGGGATAAACAGAGAGGGATAGAGGGATAGACAGAGGGCTGTTATCAGAGGAGGAGTGCGTGTAACTCCATCCCCCTGCTAAAGTTTCCTGTTCTGGTCACCTGACCATGGCCTCAAGGCACGATTGGCTGATTGACTCTCGCTGCCAGGTAATGATGTAAGGTGAGTGTGTGGGAACGGGAGAGGGTGATAAACCTGTGTGTGTGTGTGTGTGTGTGTGTGTGTGTGTGTGTGTGTGTGTGTGTGTTGTGTGTGTGTGTGTGTGTGTGTGTGTGTCTGGGAACAGTGTAGGTTGATAACAGCTTTTCCCACTGCTGCTATCTGACCCTCTCACCTGCCTACCTAACACTGGTTATCACCAAACCCTACACTGCAAGGTGTGTGTGTGTGTGTGTGTGTGTGTGTGTGTGTGTGTGTGTGTGTGTGTGTGTGTGTGTGTGTGTGTGTGTGTGCACGCACACGCACCCTTGTGTGTGACGGTGATTGTGTTTCTGTCCCTCCACAGTATGTGTGTATTCATTTGTCGATCAGTGTGTTTCAATACTTACATGAACAGGCAAACGAGAGAGACAGATTAATAATGACCAGGAAATGTGAATCCGATGTAAAAGAGTGAACATGAATGAATACAAAGAAGTCAATCTCCCAGTGCGTTTGATCGGTCCCCGAGTTACTTTCCATTCCATTCTTCCCATTAAACACACCAACATTGCAGCTGTATGGAAAAGGAAAGCTTGAATTATCTTCTATCTGCAAAGTTTTTGTTTCATTGAATGCACCATAAAACGTTTACCAACGTTTCGCTTCTTCAGGGTATGATGCATACACTGAAGAAGCGAAACGTTGGTAAATAAAACGTTTTTTTGGCATCGGGACCACGAGTTGTGCGACCTCTCCTTTCCATTTGAAAGTTTATCTCCCGTGGTCAGCACCTCCCTACCCTTGGTGTGCGCTCCTACCCTCTTTGTTTGCATTGAATGCACCATAGACATGTTATGAGATACTTTCTGTCAAGAAATGTGTGATTCTTTTTCTAAGTGTCAGAGTTTGGAAGTGCTCGTTTTCAATAATGAAACGTGCTGCAGCCTCCTACATTATGTGCACATTGGAAACAGTTAAACAGGTGGTATGCAGAACCGTTGAGTGATGGCAACGACCGCATCCAAACTCCAATGCTCCATACACTGACACCACGGCGCGTAAACAACGCCTCAAACTGTGACTCCGCCCACAAACGGGGGAAGTTGTGATTTTCGCTCGTTCACTGCAATGCAATTTGCGGCATTTTCAAAACAATATTGAGCAGAGTAGCGATTATCAAACGTATTTGCAATGCCATACGTTGAAAGATCTGTTGCCCGTGGACAAGGCACGCTACCTCCGCAAGTTAGATAGCATCGGCATAGATGTTTGTCCGTATGTGATTAAGGATTGGACCAAGTTGCATTGGCAGCCATAGAAAATTTCGGGGTAAATTCTTACCCCGGATGTGACGTTTTTGGTCGTTCCTGTCTAGCGTGGTGTCAGTGTATGCTCCATGCTGCTCAATATTTTGCCACTAGATGAGGGGGAGGGGGTCCCGGTGGAAAAAGTGATGCATGTGCATATGTAGCAGAGTGGCTCACATGCTCATCCCGACGGCCTAAAAGTCTAATATCTCCCCCGAGTCATAGGGATTGGCTTCATGATTGGTCCCTTTGGCTTAGTGGTTAAGATGTTGGCTTTCCACACGGGAGACCTGGGTTCGATTCCTGGGTGTTATATACTTTCTATATGGATACTGTAACTATAACTAATTGATTTAACGTGAACACGAAAAATTGCATTAATATTTGATTTACGTTTTACATGTCTGTCTATAACTTAACCACATGAACCCTATTCTGGGCCCATCATAATAGGCGAAAATAGAATAGAGAATGGGCAAAAATAGGGGAACATTTGCCTATCTACAAGCTCATAACATGTCACAATATCAAAATATTTGACAACAGAAAAGGATATAGGGTTTAAAGGGATATTTCACTTTAAAAAAACAACTTTTGGTCATTTCATCATCTACTCATCTACTTATGTGAACACCCCAGACAGTTTTTAAGTTGCTTGATTCAGTATTTAGATATTTGATATTCATTTTAGCTGCCCCGCCCCCTTCCTATACAAACCCATTATAACTTAAAACTCCATTTTAACCATGATAGATTCATCTAAAACACCCGACCTAATTTCTGTTGACTGATACTGTCCTTCTAATACGTGAGGGGGCCGTGGTTTGTCATTTACTGTTTTCATTTATTTTTAATAATTATTTTTTATGGAGGAGGAGCTGGAGCTGCTGGAGGTTCTTTTCCAAAATAATTATTAAAAAATAAATGAAAACAGTAAATGACAAACCATTTACTGACAAATGGCCCCCTCACGTATTAAACGGACAATATCAGTCAACAGAAAAATGAATGCCAACGGATACTCCAGCTCCGATGAAAAGTTTATCTACCCTTGACCCTGACGATGGCAGTCTGCTGCTGTTGAACCGCTAGCCTTACGTTTATATGAAATAAACTTTGGATCGGAGCTAGAGAGTGAATCAACATTCTGTATGTTTCTTTGTGACAGCTAGAAGACTGGAAGAGAGAGAGAGAGACTGGCTGTATCCTCATCACAATCTCACAGTTCCCTGCAGGTGCACATCAGTACACATCTAGGCTTGATAAGCACAAGCAGATGGTACACAACACATATTAAACACACAGCGTACGCCGTACACTAGTATACACATCCACAAAGTTATAGTAACCCCCACCAGGGTTGTTCAAGTCTGAATTAATTAATTGTACAAAAATAATGTGTTAATATATAGGCGCAACTGTATGTATATTGTATTCATATTCATATATTCATATGTATTTGAATATTGTAATGATCAATATTGGGCTAGTCAGTATAACATAGCAGGGGTTCGCAACCATTTGGGCTGGCCTGGCGACCCCCCAAAATACTTTGGCCATGTCTCGTGTCAGTGTTTTTTCCCATGTTCCCATGTGTGTGTCTGTGTGTGTGTGTGTGTGTGTGTGTGTGTGTGTGTGTGTGTGTGTGTGTGTGGGGAGAGAGAGCGCAAGAGAGCACACAAAAGAGGATGGTCAAGGGAAAAACAAGAAAAAGAGGGGTGGGGGGACAAGTCACTGGGAGCTGATTTTGTGGGAACTAAGAGCCACAACACTGTGCATGCGCAAAACACACACACACACACACACACACACACACACACACACACACACACACACACACACACACACACACACACACACACACACACACACACACACCCCCCCCCCCCCCCCCCCCACCCTTCCCCCTCGGCCCCTCGTGTTGGAAGAAGCTGGCTGGCTCTCAGACACCTGGTCATTACCATTGCTAATTAGCTAGCTACCATTAATCAGGCCTCGCCTGTGCGTGCGGGCATGCGAGCGTGCGTGCGTGCGTAAGCCCTAGCTACAGACAATCACAACTAAAGACTAGAGCAGAAGAGTGTTGCAGAAACTCACAGGAGAAGAAATAACTTTCACAAAGAACGTACTGTATAACCAGAGAGGTCGGAGTGTGTGCTGCTGACACACTCTCAGTCTGGTGACAGATATTGTCCTTCTAATATGTGAGGTGCCCATGTTATTTTTTAATTACTTTCTTTATTTTTTTCCCCCATGAAAATAACAATGTTGCATAATTTGTTTTAAAATATTAAGAATAAAATTAAAAAGTAATTGAAAAGACACGGTCACCAGAACCAAGGACGGGTGTTTTCCATTAATCTAGCATGATTAAAATGGAGTTGGACGTTACAATGGGTTTGTATAAGAAGGGGACGGGGCTAAACTTAATATCAAATATCTAAATACTGAATCGAGCAACTTAAAAACTGTCTGGGGTGGGGTGTTCACAAACTTCACATAAGCCTGAGTAGACAATGAAATGAGAGTTTTTTTAAAGTGAAATATCCCTTAAACCCTCTATATACTTAATAAACTGGACACGAGTTACATCTATACTCTTCTTCCCCCTACACCGAATCTTCGCCAAAGAGTTACGATCGGCAAGAGATCTGCTACCTGTGGCGATTTTCACACAACATGGTGGAATGATGTCACGTATGCAGGTCATTCAGTAGACACAATAACCCTCCATTGAGACAATGTTGAATGGTGCCCACATTGCATGATCAGCCATGTTGGTGTTCTGTTGTTTAGTTGATGGGCATGGTTCTGACGAAGTTCTACTTTACAAGTTTTGGCCATGTTCGTGCAATGTGGCATGAGGTATTACAATGATATTAATAATAAACTATTTATATAGCACCTTTTTATTGAATTATAAGCACAATGCAATAAAACAGACAAGACAAAACAAAAAGCACAGAAACAAAACAAACAAACAAAAGAAAATGGCGAGCAGCACAATGTTCCAAAGTGCTTAACAACATAATTAAAACAATCACAAACATCACAAACATTACAACCAAAAATATAACAACAACACTGTCAGGGGGAATAAAGGTGTCAAGTTCTGGGGGTTAAGAAATGTAGAAATGTAGAAATGTGTCTCTGTAGAAATGTGTCTTTAGTTTTGTTTTAAAAATTGTGAGGGAACTAGCAACCCTAAAGTCAAGTGGGAGTCTGTTCCAGAGTCTGGGGGCCCTGGCAGCAAATGCCCTGTTGCCCTTGGTCACCAAATTGGTTTTAGGGACCTCTAGAAGGGCTAAGTTGGGAGGACCTCAAGCAACGGACCGGCACATGTGGTTCCAGGAGATCCGATATGTATTCGGGTGCCAGGCCGTTAAGGGCTTTAAAAGTCAACAATAACATCTTAAAATCAATTCTAAAAGTAACAGGCAGTGCAGTGTCACTAAAACTGGGGTGATGTGTTCTGACCTCCTGGTCCCGGTGATAAGTCTAGCTGCTGCATTCTGTACTAATTGTAGGCGGTGTAAAGATCTTTTGTTGAGATTTGAATAAAGAGCATTGCAGTAATCCATGCGTGATGAAATAAGGGCATTGATGACTTTATGGAGGTTAGGGGTGGAAAGGATTGGACGGATTCTGTAGATGTTGCGTAGGTGGAAAAAGCAGGTGCCTCGAAGCAAGTTTTTTACTTGAGCTTCGAGGCAAAGGTTAGAGTCTAGTAGGACACCTAGATTCTTTGCCACAGGTCTGACATTGACTGACATTGAGTCAAGGCAGTTATGAAGGTGAGTTCTGGACGTTAGGGAGCCGAATAGGAGGATTTATGATTTGTTAGCGTTTAGTTGGAGAAAATTGGCGGACATCCAGGTATGTAGATCAGCATAGGCAGGCCTTAAGGGAGTATAGACAGTTGGGGTTTGAGGTGTTGAGGGGCAGGTACAGTTGGGTGTCGTCTGCATAACAGTGGAAGTGAATGTTATGTTTTCTGATCATTTGGCCAAGGGGAAGCATATAAATAGAGAAAAGTAGGGGGCCAAGAATTGATCCTTGTGGGACACCGTGAAGGAGGGGGGGCAGAGGAAGAGATGGCATTGCCAATCTATAGTAGTCAACCTGATACCGTTATGTACCAATGCTGCACAACGCGTACAAATAAAGGGAAGTCATTGTTTGAGTTAACAGAAACTTTGACCTCAAGAGTTACAACAGCAGTTTTACAGGTTTCATGTGTTAAACACTTGTCAAGCAAGTTTCAAGTATCATCATACATATAGTTCTCTTAAACTGAACTGAAATTAACCAAATCCAATAGCTTCCTCAACATTCAAACAAACTACATTATAGTGTTGTGGCTGAGCTGGTGTCGGGTTCAGCCAGTACCGTGAATGTCCTGACAACGATGACGTTGTTTCCCGAACCCTCCTGTGTTTCTATGTAATATATTCACACTCATTCATGTTTGCAGATGTTCAGAAAGACATGAAAGCATAAAGAGTGTCGTCTCCAACGCCTGTGTGTATGTGTGTGCGCGCGCCTGTACCGTCACTGTGTGTACTTATGACACAAGTCATGTCTGCCTCTCCCTCTACTGTTGTGCAGATGGAGCTGAGCGCTGCACGCACGCACGCACGCACGCACGCACACGCGCACACATACACACACACACACACAGTCACTCATTGAGTGGTATAGTGCTCAGGTTGTATGAGTTGGGACACAGTGGTCCCATAAAGTCTTAGTGAAGGGTGTGAAGTAGTAACTGAGGCCGTTAACCAGATGATAACTCACACACACCAACAGCACCGTAAAAGACACCTACTGTGCGTACGTGCGTGCGCACGCGTGCGTGCGTGTGAGATATTCATGGGTATACCGGTATGCACGTGCAGGTATGTCAACATGCAGTTTATATATTTGTGTGCATAGAGTGTGTTTATATCTCAGCCACCTGTAAACCAGTGATGTGACAGTAATGCAGATTATTGGTGTGTGTGTGTGTGTGTGTGTGTGTGTGTGTGTGTGTGTGTGCGTGCATCCATTGCCAGTAGTAACTCACATAAACAAGTCTTTACTCTTTACCACTGCATGGAATATCCTGTCCTTAATAGGAAAGCATGTTGTGTAGATGGCTTCAGTACACAAAGGACTGAAGTGAAAATGGGTGTGCGCATGCGTGCGTGCGTGCATGTGTGTGTTAAAACGCTCACACAACGATGCATTCTGAGCTTGTCAACATTCTATGCTCGCCGAAAGTTGTCCCTATACTGGGTTCATGTTAAAGTTGGCCCTATACTGGGTTCATGTTAAAGTTGGCCCTATACTGGGTTCATGTTAAAAGTTGTCCCTATACTGGGTTCATGTTAAAGTTGGCCCTATACTGGGTTCATGTTAAAAGTTGGCCCTATACTGGGTTCATGTTAAAGTTGGCCCTATACTGGGTTCATGTTAAAGTTGGCCCTATACTGGGTTCATGTTAAAGTTGTCCCTATACTGGGTTCATGTTAAAGTTGTCCCTATACTGGGTTCATGTTAAAGTTGGCCCTATACTGGGTTCATGTTAAAGTTGTCCCTATACTGGGTTCATGTTAAAGTTGGCCCTATACTGGGTTCATGTTAAAGTTGTCCCTATACTGGGTTCATGTTAAAGTTGGCCCTATACTGGGTTCATGTTAAAGTTGGCTATATACTGGGTTCATGTTAAAAGGAAAGACAGCACTGCATACGTGACAGATGGAGAAGTGAGAGAGAAGGGGAAAGAGCAGTGATGGATGAAGAACTAAAATATTTTCCTTAAGTAAAAGTATAAATATATTTATATAACTCCATATATGGGCATACAAGGAACACAGACATAACTGGGTGGGGCATGCATTTCCAACTTGCATCGTTCCAAGTAGGCCAGTGCCCAACGGGCACCGCTCTAGTATAAATAAAGGCAGATAAACACTTAGACATAATGATTTTTTCCCCATGATTGCCTATAAGTAAACTAGATGACTTGCAAAGTGATTTTTCATTTCTTTCCTGAAAAAAAGTGTCGACAGATGTACAAGCTTACAGCATGGCACAAAGTGATGCACTGTGAGCTTGTAAATCTGCTATTTTTGAATAGCCAAAAAAATCTAAAATGACACAGATGCATTCCCGGTTTTAATGGGCGTTAAAAAGAGTGAGTTGGAGGGAGTGTGTTTTGTATTCTTGTTCCGAGGCTGTTCATTGGTTCAAGTAGAACCTGGCCGCTATTTTCCTCATTAGCGTCCGTCACCGGCTCAACGAGAAGCGTCGACAGCAGCTGCATGTGTGTAAAGGGTGTGTGTGTGTGTGTGTGTGTGTGTGTGTGTGTGTGTGTGTTCTTTTCAAGGTCCTAGCAGTAACCAGATGGGGATGTGAAGATTCATGCATTGTGTCAGTTCTCGTCTGCCTTTGTCACTGTCTGTCACTCTGCCTGTTCCATGTCCTGCCTATTTCCATTAACTTACAAATCTCTTATTATTAATATTATTTATTTTATAATAATATATGTAATATATTATACCATTGAATTAATTAATGTATGGTTGAAGATGTGAACATACAATGGTTAAATGGTGCATTTAGATAGCTTTTTTTGAATGAATGAATTAATAGTTTATTTCGATCTATTCAGTTAGACAATTACATGATCGAAAAGGAATAGGCAGACGCTTATTTATGCCTATCCGTATTACATAAGGACGTAGAACATGTACAGGGTCTACAAAACAATCAACATTTAGACGAAACATAAAAAACACACACACACACACACACACACACACACACACACACACACACACACACACACACACACACACACACACACACACACACACACACACACACACACACACACACACACACACACACACACACACACACACACACACACACACACACACACACACACACACACACACACACACACCTTCCCCCCTTCCCGGAGGAAACCATGCAAGGCACCAACCTGCTCAAGGATACTTTGACACTAACTCTAGGGGAGCCCAGGATCGAACCGAGAACCTCACGGTTCCCATCCGGCCTCTCTACATCATCCCACAATGATCTACTGATGTTTAAAGCCCTCTTTCCTACAGTATCATCATTCCACTGTCCCTCCCCTATATTGACAATGGGGTGACAACCAGTCATCTGAGGCGCCTGTCCCATCTAAACTATCCAGCCAGACTACAAGGATATGGTCATCATAAACCAATCGAAGGAGAGTACAGCCAATAGCAGAAGAGTGGTTTATCTTTGTAACAACAGGAACGGCAACGGATCAGCAGGAAATGAGGCCTTTTAACGAGGCACAATCCAACTCAGACAAAAGACAGTACTTACACTGGGCCACGACAATGAGGGTCATTTATCTGATTGGCTAATTAATACTATATCTGACTGGGAGTCCAGCCACAAGACCCACAGCCATTCATTATGACCTTCAGTGGTGCTTTCAGGCCGTGAAGGAAAGGGAGAAAAAGTGAGGAAAATGCAGTCACTTAAAAATGTACAGGATAAACATTGGATTACAGAATTAAATTCATTTGAAACTGAAGTATATCTTAATTGGCGAAGCGAAGGATCTTTTTACTACACACTATTCGGCACACACAACAAAGTATAAATGTGGCACTATTTTAGTTAAAAAAATCCCCAATCTGTATGGTAGACTATGTTAATACAATATAACTTACAATTGGGTATAGTTGTCTCCCTGCTCTTATTGAGATCTTTAGATTGTTTCAAAGGTCTTGCCTCACCTAGTCAAAGGATCTGGCACAAATTTTGACCTGATGGTCAAGATCCAATTTATGCCCTGAGCAACCAGGCTATTACCTCAATGGTAAAAATGTCAGCACTTGCACACTTTTTGCAGCCTTAATTCATTTCACTGCACCTACATCTGTCATCATGCCTGTCATTTTCCTCTCGGCACTTTCACTTAAAGCAGCCAGAAACTCTCTAATACATGATTTTCGCTCTTTTTTCCCCTTTTTTTTTTTTTTTTTTTTTTTACACATACACAAAGTTAATTTCTTGGGTCTAATTTGCTTGTACCCCACTGAAGCTCTGCTATTGAGCAGCATCACACGCAGATAAAACCAATTCTGCGGAACCAAGACATGTGGGAGCCAGATTACCAAATGTTCCATGCCACATTAGTCCCATATTACATTAAAAATCACTACTCTTTTGGGCTTCATTTCAAAATATAACCAGAAATTAAAGCATTAATTACTGTAATGATGGTAATCTGAGGGAATGTGACACAGAGTTAAAGCATGACAGATTTAGAGTGTCTATTTCCGAACGGGGGATAATTTAAAAAACGGTTTAATTCTTCTGGAGGTTTGAGCCTGGTGGGCTGCTGTGCTGAGACAGAATCCTGCATAGGGGAACGGCTTGACGTGCTGCTGTGTCAACTTCATGACACTTGGGGGACAGTGTGATGACCTACAGTAGATGATCTACCCCTTTTAGACCTGAGGCCCATTCTTAGAAATGCCTTCTAAGTCCTAACAGTATTCTGAAAAACGCATGTTACTAAATATATAGCTAAAATCTAAAATGATACAGATGCCTTCTCTTAAGGTGGCCTTCTCGTCGGGCATTTTTGACGCTCGGGGGGTGCCCGACCGCTCAAAGCACGATCGGGATCGGCCCGATCATCATCAAGAATGTTTGATATTTGCTCTGCCCCGCTCCGATTATCCTGTAGTGTGTGGTGCTATCAGATTTCAGATTGAAAAAAATCGGCTAGTGTAAGGCCACCTTTAGAATGGGATGAACTCAAGATTCAGAGGGTTTCATCCTGGGGGTGATGCATGAAGACAGACCCAGGACCTCTGCTGAAGGTATAGAGGCCATGCTCCAGAAAACATAAATATAAAAATAAGGTCCATGGTGTCTTCCCAATCCAACCCCATTGACTTCCATCATAAAATGATGAGGTTCAATATTTCCAGAATATAAAACAATGTGAAAATAAATACATGGAGGTAATTCTACTGCACGTGGAGGCCTAACATGCACAAGAAAATGAGCACCCTCAAATTCAGAGTTGTTGTACATTGACCGAGGGAATTCTGTTTAATTTCTTCTAGGTTTGTTAAGTCTCAGTGTGTGTGGCAGTGATAAATCAACTTGAAATGAAACCACTGCCAAATGCCTGCAGTAACAATACAGAAAGCATATCCCTGACACAATGTTTTGGCAGGTATTAATATAATAAAGACATACTAGGTGTCAAACACATTCACACACTCAAGAAAAATGCTAACAGGGTATTACACTACAGAACCAACAGCAAAATCCTCAGTGTTCCCAATTGAAACTCAGATAGTGTACATATGAAAAAAAGAAAAAGAAAAAAAAAGAATGGACACGCCTGTGTTACATTCGTACACTCTTCAGCCCTCTTCCAACAGCAACAGAATCTCTACCTGGTTACAGGGGATATTGCACTTATGAGCTTAGGGTAGTACTACTCGTCAACAAATGGGTGTCCTACCCAACACCACTGGATCTAAATGTATCAATGAAAGAATAGGGAGACCACCTCCAACCTGTACAGATGTGTTTGTTATATTGTCTTTACCATTTACATTGTTTACCATACATTATTAATCACTTAAAACCTAGCTCTTTTCTTCCAGAGTTTACAACTATAAACCAACTACACCAAATCTCTTCGCCAAAAATTGATGATCAACAAGCATGTAGATGGCAAAACAATTTCAGAGGGGGTCCGTGGATATATATATTATACATTTGGGGGGTCCTTGGCACGAGAAACCTCAAGAACTACTGATTTAGAAGGCTTTTTTGTAGAATCGGCCTTATAGGTCTTAATAATACGTTCCGGATGGCAGCTTTTAAAAAGAGCACTGAGGATTGTTTTTTACTGTGCAGCGAAGAGCTACAGTACAGGAAGCCCAAAATGTGACCTCCGCTGTGCAGCTGGTGTGCTGCGGACGGCCAGGAGAGAGAGACGGCCCCAGAGGCAGTGGACCGGGCTGACTTGGCATGGCCTGAACGCCACAGCCACATGAGCTAGGGGCTGGGGATCACACATGTGGGTTAAAAGGATTAATTGGAAAAGGTTCTTCATTTCATTCAGGGCATCTGAACGGCAACAGAATCTAAAGCTGTGAAGTCAAGGCTTGGCACACACTCTGTGTGTTTGTGTGCGCGTGTGCGTGTGTGTGTGTGTGTGTGTGTGTGTGTGTGTGCGTGCGCATGTAATTCAGAACCACAAGTAGCACCAATCCACTAAGTACTCCAGTTGGAGCGACAGAATGACTAAATGTTCCAAAACGGACAAACAAAGATCCATATGCCCATGCTGTTAGAGTGCCAGCTCTCTCTCTCTCTCTCTCTCTCTCTCTTTCTCTCTCTCTAAGGGCCAAGTTAAATCTTGTTGCTAGGTTTTACATACTGGCAGCATTCCAAGCCACTCACGCATTGGAGTGGACTGTTGGACGCTATTGGACACGCGCAGCCGTGCACGCGCACGCACACACACACACACACACACACACACACACACACACACACACACACACACATTTATCATGCAAACTGGACAAGAGTGAAAGCTCCCATTGATAGTCGATCCAGAGAGACAGAGAGAAGGCTGAGGGGGGGAGAGGGAGAGAGAGAGAGAGAGAGAGAGAGAGAGAGAGAGAGAGAGAGAGAGAGAGAGAGAGAAGGCTGAGGGGGGGAGAGAGAGAGAGAGAGAGAGAGAGAGAGAGAGAGAGAGAGAGAGAGAGAGAGAATATTTCTCTCGTTAACAGCTATGATCTAAAGATCCTCCATACAAACTGCATAAGAAAGTTAGGTTCATGTTCAAAGTACCAAACTGTTCAAACCAATACTGTTTATTTATGTTTTTGGTGTTTTATAATCCCATAAGGGATGGGTCTTTAAACTAAAACAAAGATTCATTCATTCCACATTGGACCAGTGATATTGTAATTATTGTTGGTTATTTCATGACATGTGTTTTCTTCCTGTATAATAATAATAATAATAGTACTTTCACACATATTTGGTCCAGTTCGGTTATCCCAACATTTCTAGTAGCAGCACGCACAGGTCAGAAAGTTGCAATACTTCTTCATTGTCATGTAAACTCAACAGCTCGCTTTAATATTGTCATTATTGTGTGTGTGTGTGTGTGTGTGTGTGTGTGTGTGTGTGTGTGTGTGTGTGTGTGTGTGTGTGTGTGTGTGTGACTGTGTGTGACTGTGTGTGTGTGTGTGTGTGTGTGTAAGAACACATACCACATCAATAAAGCACTCTCTAGCCTGCCTTTCCTGTATCTCTCTGTTAACTGTACTCACTGAATGAATTTAAAAAACAAACAAAACAAAAACAAACTTCATGGCCTGTCCAGCAACAAGCCAGATATAGTATCACCACAGTTAGTCAGGGCACAACCTATCGTCGCTGTCGGATGGAAATCCATGTCCAAAACTGTTCCTTTTTTTAATTATTATTATTAATTATTATAAAAAGTAAAATAGTGAAAATATCTGATCTATATAGCTTAGCATTGCGAGGTCGTGACCTGTGGTGAGCATGGAGATCAGCTATTATCACTACTTTTGTGTGACACTTGTGTGACACTTGTATGATGAAGTAGGCCATTGATGTACGGGGAAAGATTATGCCAGACAACGACATGTTAAGAGAGAGGGTGCACAGTTGGGGCTCCATTTTCGTCACCGCTAAACCCCTTATCCCTAAACTTCTTTGCCTTTTTTTACTATTTTGAAAAACATTTTTGAATAGTTCAACTAGCCAATCTACATTGACACGTTGTGAGCTTGTAGACTGGCCATTTTAACTATTCAAAAATGTTTTGCAAAATAGTAAAAAAGGGCAAAGAAGTTTAGGGATAAGGGGTTTAGCGGTGACGAAAATGGAGCCCTTGGTGTGCAACACAGTAAAATTAAGTCTCTAGTGTGCATTTAACTCCACATTACAAAAAGCAAGTCTCCAGTTATAAATGATAAAAACAAACGCTGATGTTTGACTCCGTAGACTCCCAACTTTTTGACATTCACCTCCTGTGTCACTGTTCACTATACCAACGCCTATAATGTATTTTTTGTCGCATTACAGCATCACTCACCGAATACAACTGATTGGCTCCATTCAGCGAGTGACGCCGCTGTGCGCCGAAATATAAACGAGGCTTAAGCCTCATTGGTGTTTCAGCTGTGATTAATGAGCAGGCCCGACGGAGGGGCCGAGGAAGAGAGGCAGGGGGGAAGAGACAGTGTTGCCATGTCCGCTCATCATGAGAGGGAGGGGGGAAGAGACAGTGTTGCCATGTTTGCTCATCATGAGTGACTTTGGGCTTGTTTTTTTATCTGCAAAGTCACTTGTAAATATTGGAGCAGTAGTTTTTTTGGTCTCGTTTTCAAAGAGTAGATGGTTATTTGGGCTTGCTTCAGTTTAACCACTTTAACCCTAGATATATTAGAAAATTGCAGAACTGCAAGCTCACAACAATGTTGCGACGCAATGCATTATGAGCTTGTTGATCTGTTATGTTCCAAAAATCTTGAAAAAAAACCTGCCTGTTTGTTGGTTCCCACATTACAAGCTTTCTGACAGGGAGTTCTCTGTGTCAATGGCAATGACCGGCTAGTCTCATCCTCCTGACCGCTAACTTCTCTGACACACGTGGCACATAGCTAGCTTCACGTACGGACGTTTCTTGCTAAGGTGTTCGTACTGTCTGATGTTCAGTACTACTCGTAGCATTCTGGTGTAACACCCATCCAAGGACTTCTGTAGGGCCTGCATCAGCGACCAGCACACACAGACGTAAAGGAGAACGGACTCCACAGTAGCAGAAAAGAAACGGATCAATTGATGTGTCGGCGGAGGTTGGATTTCCACACACTGGTCATACCGCCAAAAGGTCACTTTAAAGTCCTTCTCGGTGGAGTTGGCCTACAGACATGCGTGCATGTATGTGTGGCCAAATACATATACATTTGGGGGTCCGGGACAGGAACGCATGTTTGAGAACCACTGCTCCAAAACAACATTAGACAATAAGGTCTGACTGGCCTGCCCTATACCTATTTTGGGCTTGTTTTCATAAACCCGGTTGTTTGTTTCCCTCGCAAAATCTGGCAACACAGGTGAAAAAGAAGGAGTTATAAGAGAGGGAGACGGTTCCTCTCACCCTGCCAGCGACTGTGCGGTGCAGTGCTCCAGGCCAAACCTAAAAAACGAATCAAAGTGCATATTATACACAAACACACTCGCACACAAAAACCCAACCCGTTTTCGCTATGCCAGTGGTTTCTAAGCAACAATACATGAAACAAAACGGACAGATCACCTGTGCGTTTCATGTTTAGGAGGGAGATGTTTGCTCAAACAGAAAGAGGAGAGGCAGGGGGATCACATTGATACAGGTGTTGCTCCCTGGGAGACAGAGAGAGAGAGAGAGGCAGAGAGAAAGAGAAAGAGAGCGCTCGCGTGTGTGCATGTTTCCATTTGTGCTCACGTTAATGTCATCATAAAGAAAATGCTGCTTCAGGCAAACAGCAAATAGAGAGCTTCCTGAGCATTTTCAGTGTGTGTGTGTGTGTGTGTGTGTCTTCGATGCAACATCACTCCTCACTCTGTCTATTGTTAGTGTGCACCTGTAGGGATCTCCTCTCTTTACATTGGCTCAAGCACACAATCATGCTCCACACACACATTCACTGATGTAAGCACGCAAACAGAAACCATATTCGCACGCACACACACACACACACACACACACACACACACACACACACACACACACACACACACACACACACACACACACACACACACACACACACACACACACACACACACACACACACACACACACACACACACACACACTGTATAGCTCCGGGTGGCCCTATAGCAGATGTCTGTCAGGGCTGTTGCAAGACATTTGTAAGTCGTGTTGCAATAGCCTGTATTGCTGCAGCTTTCTGTAGGTTTAATAAATAAATGAATCTGTTTTTACAATTACAGACCAATCTCTCTATAGATTAATTACATGTCTTATTATGTCAAAAGAAGTTCAATTATATAGTACTGTATATTCAATTGTGTTTTTGAGGTAAGGACAGGTCTTTATTTCTAATGTGTTCACATCACAAAATACACAATCACTGACAACCAAATGACAGCGAGCTAGTGCTGCCTGCAATATGGATTATCTTCTTAACTCATTTATTATTCTATTCCTTATTAGATAATAATATAATAATCGATAATTGAGAAGCACGTCTTTTTTCTCTCTTTTTATTATTATTATTTTTTTTTTACAATTACCGGTATATCAACAAATCGATTAACCACATTATTTTATACAGTGTGGTGCAAAGATTATGAAAACAGCTGATCAAACAAGACCCCAACGATGCGATGATTTGTGAGCTTGCAGATTGTCCATTTTAGAAGATTTGTTTTGGAAACAAATGTCGCCTTTTTGCCCTATAGCCTATAAGCCTAATGACATGCCGATAGAGATAGATTATTAATTGTTCATTGTATTAATTTCTTGCATATTGATTATGTATTATAACTGAATAAATCACTTTGTTCAATGAACTCCATGCTAGATCCATGCTGCTGGGAATACCAATACAGTCAGTGACATGTCCATGTCACAAGGCTCCTCACAGCTCATTACAGGGTATGTACTGCCATCTAGTGTTAGGAGGGAGAATTGACCCTAGCAGTTCAGCATGGCTACAAACCAAACTAGAAAAAGTGCCCTTCTGGGCACAGGTCTCCACCAGGAGGATAGGAGTGTGTGTGATGTTTGGCAAAATGTTTAGGAGTGATATAAACATGTTTGTTGGTTTTTTGCAACAATTTTCTTCATTTTGTTGAGGAAATGCAGAGCCAGATCACTCATAGCATCTCTGAGGATAGAATTCTGGATGAGCAGGACATGTGCAGCATTTTGTACAAAACGGGCCACTCCTGAAGACTTTGGAAGGCAATCTTAGTCAATCAGTGTAGAATCTGAGAAATCAAACAGACTCGTCTTGATCACATGACTACAGAGATCATGTATACCGATTTGCATGAGATTTGGATGAAATCTGTGCGACTAATATAAACAATGTGTTTTGCAGAAATCGGCCTCATGGTGGCGCTATAACCGGCAGATGGAGGGATGCAGGGAAAATGTTTTTTCCATGGCCTCTAGGGAGTGCGCATACAAAGTTGTACACAGATCGATGCAGTTCTAGGTAAAAACAGGAATTGCCCTGTTATAGCGCCACCATGAGGCTGGTTTGGAAAATAAATTGTGTCATGTCGTCCTCAGCCTAGTGGAAATGTGCGTGTATAATTTCACGGAAATTGCACACTGCGTTTGTGATTTGTGGCATTTTGTTCGAAACGGACCAATCATGTGAGCTTTGGAAGCGAATCTTAGCCAATCAGGAAGGAAGATGGGAAATGGTGCAGATCCGAGTTGATCACATGACTATGGAGATAGTGTATACCGAATTGTGTGATGTATGGATAAAATGTGTACGAGTAATCTACAGAAATGTGTTTTGCCTAAATCGGCCTCATGGTGGCGCTATAACAGGCCGTTGAGGAATATTTGGGGCAGAGGTTCGTTGTTGGCATCCAGGGAGTGTGTGTGCAAAGTTTGGCATGGATCGGGCCAACGGTGCCGGAGATTAGCTGGTAACAGACGGACGGAAGGAAGGACGGACGGACACACACACGGACGGAGTGCAAAACATACTCTCTCCCCATGCCTTCGGCCTGGTGGAGACAATAAGACCAGTGATGGAAAGTTCAGAGCAGCTCGGCTTGCCCTGAGATGTACAATGAGATGTAATGTTAGAACAATGATATGTAATGTTAGAACAATGCATGTCAAGCTCTCCTGGACAGTCCAATGAGATGTAATGTTAGAACAATGATATGTAATGTTAGAACAATGCACGTCAAGCTCTCCTGGACAGTCCAATGATATGTAATGTTAGAATAATGCATGTCAAGCTCTCCTGGACGACATTAATGAGATGTAATGTTAGAACAATGCATGTCAAGCTCTCCTGGACGACAATATCACTCCTTGTTTTCTTGAGAAATATTAATGAGATGAAACATCCTACCTGATCAATCAACTAACACATAGTTCTAAATTACATAAAGGACTAGAAATGCCACAAGAGGGTGCTATCAAGTCCCTAAAGCCAGAACAGGGTCTATGCAGCACACAGTACTGTAGCCATGGCTGAGTGGAACAAATTGCCAGATATGATCAACATATCTGGCAGTTCGCACGCACGCAAGCACGCACGCACGCACGCACGCACACACGTCATGATCAGGATTATATTATCAATTTTTATCTCTACTTTAGTTTTCTACCCTAGGATAATGAAAGGCTTGTAACTGAGGTAGATACAATTATTGGTTTTGGTTTCTTGTTTCTCTTCCAAGAAAATGGGGAATCAGAAAGTGGATGAGGAAATTGTCCTGTAATGTCATTCATGTCGAATGTCATGTTTTTATGTTGTGTGTGGACCCCAGGAAAATGAGCTGCTGCTATGCACCAGCTAATGGGGATCCTAATAAAACTCTACAAACTCTAAAACTATAAGTACATTGAGTACTGTACATTAAGTACAATTTTGAGGCATTTGTACTTGAGTATGTCACATTTTCAGCGCTTTTACTTCTACTCCACTACATTCCAGAGACAAATATAGTACCTTTACTCCACTACAATTATTTTAAAACTAATTTCTGACAGTCACTCTGCACTTTTTTATTACGAAGTCTAAAAGGCAAACAGAAATGTAATCTTTATTCATAATGTTCAAATTTTCGATGCCAAAAACACAATTAAATCGTTAATGCAATTATTTGTGTGACAATTAATCGTCAACTTAAATGTGAAACCACGACAGCCCTATACCCTGAGAGTTCCTTATAGGGTTCTAAAAGGACTTTGAGTGTACAAATGGAACCAAATGGACCCGTAAGTAGGGACGCACAATATAATCAGTAGCATAATCGCAATTGGCCATATCGGCCAATTGGTCTCAAAATAATCCAGATTATTTAATTGGTTTTCACCAGCAAACAAAAATAAAAAAATCATCTATGACTTCACTATAAATCAAAAGTGTCTAGTATCTCTATTTAATTCTAGAACAAAATCCAAATAAAATATGATAAATCATAGTAAGTAAAATCATGGCCGGCTTCCCTCCCCTGAACACAGGTCAATCGTGTTCATTGTAGATGCTCGATGAAGCCGGATGCACCGCGGTGGATTTGAACCCACAACCTCCATTTCTGTACTCTCAGAGTCATGTGGGTCCTTGACATTAAAAAAAAGTTGGAAAACCACTGCCCTGATCCAACCTCAGCGACGTCGACGCACTCACATCCGGGCTCGAACCGCCTGGGCCCTCATCTCTCCTTGACCCCGCTAAAAAAAATATATATATATATTCCAGCCAACGAGCAAAGCCCTGCTATCTCAGCTAACCTCCACCTCTCTCAGTTTCACCGACAACAACCTCCAGCCAGCCGTTCAATCTCCAGCATGCAGACAGCATAATATTTACAAAAGGTAGTGAGATCGCTGAAAAGCTTGCCCGTGGCGGGGCCCCTGTCGAACGCAGGCTGCCCACGCCCACACACACACATGCACACACATGCGCGTGTGTGCACAAAGATTCTGCTTTCCTGCTCTGCTGGCAGTGTCTTTGATAGCTGTGGGTGTCTCAGTGGTGCGTTCTTCTCCAGAAGACACAAGACATGGAGGTGACGAGAGTAATGGGGGGAGGGACAGAGAGCGAGAGAGAGAGAGGCAGAGATAGAGAGAGAGGAAGAGAGAGAGGAAGAAAGAGAGACAGACAAAGAGAGAGAGGAAGATGTTTGGTCTCTGTCCGATAGAGGCTTCAGATAAACATGCTGGCCTGTCTGTCTCCTCCACACACCTAACCCCACATGTAGCACACAGGAAGGAGCAAGACGCAACGCCCCGCACGCACGCACGCACGCACGCACGCACAGTAGTTCAATCAACACAGATAACAGAAGTTGTGAAACGAAGTGTGCCGATCTTTCCAGTTCAGCTCAAACTCGGGCTCATATCAAAGCTGTGCGCTGATAACAGAAAGGGAGTTTTTAGATAGACATATACCTGCAAACTGCCCTGGTGGTCTCTACTTCCCCCTCTGTCTATCTCTTAGATTAGCCTAGTGACTGACAGGTATGTACTTCTCAATTCCTAGACGCTGGTGTCAGCCTACAGGTGCAGCAGGGCTAAACAGTCAAATCCCCACAGTGTGGTAATCTATCCACTTGGAACTCCAGCAGTGTACAAATATATATGTTTTTACTGGGGGTGTAACGATATAGTAACTGCATCGAAAAGTCTATTTAAATTTCAAGAATCAAACGATATCGAAATGTAAACATATCGTATCGTTCTGCAATCATGCAATGTAAATACAATTTGTATTAATCTAATTACTTGTGTGTTGTATTTAGCAATTTTAAGAAAAAAGAAAGAGGGGTTTAATTACTTTACTTGGTCTATCGATACATGTGTGAATTCTCTGTGTTCATGCCAAGGTACAGGTTTGTCTATGTATTCAATGTCTATGTATTTTGCCAGAGAATCACCGTTTCCATATTTATATCCATATTCATACATTTTCCCTTAAAAAAAACCTCCACTATTCACATGTTTCACACAGATTTAATTTATTTGATAAATAGTTAATGTATCCTCCCAAAGGATAGAGGGGGGATGACTCCGATTCTTGTAAAATTATATTTCTTGTAAAACAAATTAAAAGCTTCGGCTTCAGCCTATACCTTTTTGGTGTCACTAAGCTAGTGGTCCTATATGTATTGTGTATACATATTTGTATGTATATGTTTTCTTTTAAATGTTTTCTTTTAAATGTACTGAAATAAAGTTTACTACTACTAATTCTTATGCTGCACAGTTACGATGTGTTGGATGTAAAGTATATAGCAAAATGGAAATATATGGAAAGAGAAATTGATAAACACCCTGCAGTACAGAATATTATAGGCGATAAAGAAATGTTCAAGGAAATCATATTGGCATCATATTGATCCAATCACCCTATTTACACTAGACATTTGGTTTAAAACAGTTACAAAATACAAGTTGGAAGAGGATTTAAAGATTTTAAAATGGGTGTCCTTTGATGGTTCATTTAAACCTGCAGAGTAAGGGGTTTAAACGGTGGAGCAATGACAGCATGGTGTAAAGACGGGCGATTGGAGAGTTTCAAATATCGGAGTGCTAAATACATGTTGAATAAGCATAAATGTATCGATTTTAAATCATTGAATCGTATCGTATCATATCGCCATAATGAATCAATATCGGCCATGTATCACATCGTCAACCATGTATCGTGATACGTATCGTATCGCTGTAAAAACGTATCGTTAAACCCCTAGTTTTTACACTCTTACCCTAGATGTAGTAAAGTGGACCTGCGTTAGCTCTGTACTCTGACCCCGTCATCTACACGCAATCCTTTCACCAAAAATAGCCAATCTATGGGGACATACCACGCGTCACGGACAAAGTCAGAGAGAGAAGGATGAGGCTAGCAGGGCACTGCGTCAGGCACCCAGAACTTGAGGCAAGTAAATTGACTCTATGGGAGCCAACCCAGGGCAAAGCCAGGAGGGGAAAGAAGCGTACCACCTATGTAGACGTGCTGTGGCGCGACAGCTTGGCTGACAACACTGCAGAGCTCAAGAACCTGATGTTGGATAGGAATTTGTGGAGGGCAGCGATCCAGGAATCCCGAGTTGGTGTTGGCTAGACCGCACTCTCGCAGCAACTAACTATATCTGCTCTTTCTGAGGGTGCTAGCCCCTCCAATGCATGGCTTAACGAAATTACGTCATGTGGCACTGGCAGCCAAGTCTATGGACTTTTCACGTTTATTTTTTAGAGCACTTAACAAAAAATGTTTTCCAGCCAAGTCTATGGACTTTAATGTTTGTTTAGGGCACTAAATGACGACGTGAGACGTCATGTGGCCGATATAAATACAACTGGTTAAGTAATTTCGTTACGTACAACAACACAATGCATTCATGTCTCGTGGAGGACGATGAGGACGATGAGGGTATCATACTGTTAGCAACACCTCCAAAATAAAATATAAAATAAAAAGAAATCAGCATGCCTCCAAACATCTGCATGATGTGACGTCATGTGGAAGCCACAGTGGGCGCCCCTCACTTCACACTAGTGTGATTTTTGCCCTCAGAACATGGCTGTTGGGGTTCAAGTGGTTAACACTGAGGATTGCGTAGAAAAGCAGTCAGTTTAAGTAAGCTATATACCAGTTTGTGTTGAACCGACATACTGTACTGTAAACTAGCTATAGTGTTGAACCGACATACTGTACTGTAAACTATCTATATACCAGTTTGTGTTGAACCGACATACTGTACTGTAAACTAGCTATATACCAGTTTGTGTTGAACCGAAATACTGTACTGTAAACTAGCTATATACCAGTTTGTGTTGAACCAACATACTGTACTGTAAACTATCTATATACCAGTTTGTGTTGAACCGACATACTGTACTGTAAACTAGCTATATACCAGTTTGTGTTGAACCGACATACTGTACTGTAAACTAGCTATATACCAGTTTGTGTTGAACCGACATACTGTACTGTAAACTAGCTATATACCAGTTTGTGTTGAACCGACATACTGTACTGTAAACTAGCTATATACCAGTTAGTGTTGAACCGACATACTGTACTGTAAACTAGCTATATACCAGTTTGTGTTGAACCGACATACTGTACTGTAAACTAGCTATATACCAGTTTGTGTTGAACCGACATACTGTACTAGTGTAAACTATCTATATACCAGTTTGTGTTGAACCGACATACTGTACTGTAAACTAGCTATATACCAGTTTGTGTTGAACCGACATACTGTACTAGTGTAAACTAGCTATATACCAGTTTGTGTTGAACCGACATACTGTACTGTAAACTAGCTATATACCAGTTTGTGTTGAACCGACATACTGTACTATAAACTAGCTATATACCAGTTTGTGTTGAACCGACATACTGTACTAGTGTAAACTAGCTATATACCAGTTTGTGTTGAACCGACATACTGTACTGTAAACTATCTATATACCAGTTTGTGTTGAACCGACATACTGTACTGTAAACTAGCTATATACCAGTTTGTGTTGAACCGACATACTGTACTGTCAACTATCTATATACCAGTTTGTGTTGAACCGACATACTGTACTGTAAACTAGCTATATACCAGTTTGTGTTGAACCGACATACTGTACTAGTGTAAACTAGCTATATACCAGTTTTTGTTGAACCGACATACTGTACTGTAAACTAGCTATATACCAGTTTGTGTTGAACCGACATACTGTACTGTAAACTAGCTATATACCAGTTAGTGTTGAACCGACATACTGTACTGTAAACTAGCTATATACCAGTTTGTGTTGAACCGACATACTGTACTGTAAACTAGCTATATACCAGTTTGTGTTGAACCGACATACTGTACTGTAAACTAGCTATATACCAGTTTGTGTTGAACCGACATACTGTACTTTAAACTAGCTATAGACATTCTAATTCCCAGCTTTGCTGACAGAAGTGGTCAGTCTTTCAAATGACACCTTGGTTCAAAAAGGGGCACAACGTTATGCATTTGTTGCTCTTCAAATGATATTCGTGCTACTACTACTATTCCATATACAGATGTGTCGTTTGAGAACTTCACATGTCCTGTCATTGCAGTAGACTGTCAGTGCATTGAAAGAAACAGAACATTGTCAGTGAGAACACATTTGTCATGTTTTGTCATTCGTCATGTTAAATCTAATCAGATTCCCTGAATAGTTCCTCTGCTGGACACTTCTTTTCAGCAGCAAAGCAGTAGAATCAGCTAAAGGCTAATCAGTGAATAAAACCTGCAGGGAAAACGTGCATTTTCAGAAAACTTTCAGGAAAAGATCAGGAAAGCGTAAAGAGTTGGAATGGCACACCTGTATGGCTTTAGAAATGTGATTGCTGAGTATAATGTGAATCAACATCCCTAAACCTTGTGTAGAAGTCCTGGCATTATCAAGCCAGGACCTGTACCCACTTAAACCCCATCATTTATACCTCATTGACGGGAAACCATCAGTTCTTATACTAACTATGCCCCTTACTTTTTTCCCTCTACCCCAAACCACATGGGCTTTAGGAACAGCCTTTGCACGAGTGTGTGTGTGTGTGTGTGTGTGTGTGTGTGTGTGTGTGTGTGTGTGTGTGTGTGTGTGTGTTAGACTGCAGGTGTGCAGAGTGTGTCTATATTGGACATTCTCCCCTGGTGCTGGAGCAGAACAAACATGGATTAGCGTCACACCGCCATGCAGGTACCGACAGCTCCCTGCACAGTGCACACCCGCCCGCCCAGCGCCCACACACACACACACACACACACACACACACACACACACACACACACACACACACAGTCACACACACACACGCATACAGTACACACACACGCATGCACACAGCCAGCTGCTGGGGCTTACATGATGTCAGGGCCATTAAAGTCATGTTGTAGAAGAGGGCAGACGGACGGATGAAAGCCCTGTCATTTCAAACATGGCAACCTATTAGAAGGCTTATCATCATCAGTAAAGGACGGACTTTCCTGCACCCCCAAGGCATGGAGGCTGTCAGGAACGTACTGACGTAAGAGGGAAATATTTAAAAGAAAGGTGAAGCCCCTACATGGTCTGGATCATGAAATTCAACATTTGGAACAAGACTGATGGATGGACTGTTGGAACATTCAGGGCAGTCTATCCCAGTGGGAATGATTGATGAATCTGAACTCGGTCCAGTCCCTCACTAGCACACACACGCACGTGCGCATGCACGCGCACACGCACACAGTGTGGATCTATGTGAACCGACAAGAGTTCAACTAGAGGTTTTCGTGATAACAAGACTGCCGCGCACGCAGTGACACACACACACGCGCGCACACACACACACACACACACACACACACACACACACACACACACACACACACACACACACACACACACACACACACACACACACACACACACACACACACACACACACACACACACACACACACACACACTCTGGATATGTGTGATCCAACAAGAGTTCACTTTGAGGTTTATTACTGTATATTGATAACTCACATACACCTGTGGTTTGTTGGCCTGTTATCATACTGTACGCAAGGCAGAGATTTTACCTTCAGCAAACCACCACACCCAATCAGTTCCAATATGCTGTAGTTCCAAAAAGGTTTGCCTTCTTTTTTTGGGCAAATACTCAAAAGATAACTTGTCTGCAATTGTAGATAAAAAACAATATCTGCCTGTGTGTGCTGTACTGCATTCTAGCACACCATTCCAGTTTGCACCAGCTCTGTTTCTTCAAGAAATGGGGTGTGTGTGTTTGTGTGTGTGTGTGTGTGTGTGTGTGTGTGTGTGTGTGTGTGTGTGTGTGTGAACATTAAGTGTGAGCTTCTGAAATAGGTCAGATCAAGGCCAAACAGAATAAACATAAGCACACATGGGCGCAACACATGACAAAAGCTGATCTGCTGCAGACCCTCAGTCTTAATGTGTCCATTCAATCATACATGTGTCTTTTTTGTTTCCCAAACAGTGGGTCGGGACCCGTTTGTGGGTCACGGACCAATTCTTATGGGTCATGACTCGAGTAAAAATCCCATTTTCATTTCCTACATTAAAATTTTTTTATCTCAAATTTAAAATGATTTTATACACTTTAAAACAAAAACAAATCTAATGAATTCCATAAGATTTAATATTAATAATTAAGAAGTAGTGAAAATAGCAGATCTACAAGCTCGCAATGCGACACGTTCTGTTATGTGCTTGTACTGTAGATCTGCTATAGTTTCACTAGTTTGGGTCCCGGGCAAACACCTGATCTCTCTTTTGAATCTGGACCTGAAAGGTTTGGTAACCACTGTTCTAGAACGATACTGTGAGCATACAGTATGTCACGCCTTAACCCATTTAGACCTGAGATCAGATTCTAAAAATGTCTTCTACATCCTGACAGTTTTCTGAAAAAGCTGTTTCTATGTCAGTCGTTCTTCGATTTTTTTAAAATAGCAGACCTACAAGCTCGTAGCGTGCCACTCGGTGGCGCGCTATGAGCTTGTAGATCTGCTATTTTTCAATAGCTAAAGCATAACATAATGCTAAGACCAAAAGGGGTTCCCGCCCCAAAATTGGATTAACCCATTTAGACCTGAGGACGATTCTACTAAAATGTCTTCTACATCCTGACAGTTTTCTGAAACCTATGTTTCTATGTCAGTGGTTCTCAAACATTTTCATGTCAAGGACCCCAGACATCTTATGAAATTGGCCACCGACCCCCATCTGAAAATATGTTGTTCCAGGGACCCCCCCCCCCCCCCCACCCCACCCCAGAAGCAAAGATTTGAGTTAAAAACATTCACTCTGAAAGAATATATATTCAAAGATTTGCGCCACATTCTCACGATTTTTCAAAAATAGCAGACCTACAAGTTCATAGTGCTAGCACTCGGTGCCGCACTATGAGCTTGTAGATCTGCTATTTTTCAACAGCTAAAGCATAACATAATGCTTAAAACACCAAAAGGGGTTCCCGCCCCAAAATCGGGAGCCCTAACCACACCAAAGGGTCGAGACGGTTTTAGTGTTGTCCCAGGGTGTGATATGTCCTGTTGCACGTTGACCCACGCCGTCCCACGTTGTCCCAAGTGATTCAACGCATTGGAATTCTATGGCCCAAACCACACCAAAAGGTCACTGCAACTCCTTGCTACCGTTTGGACCCAAGGAGTTGCATGGTGACCTTTTGGTGTGGTTATAGGGCTTTAGATGTAAAATAAATAAATAAATAATAATAATATCTGGGGACATTAAAGTATTGAAGTAAGATATGCTGAAGAAGCTCTCCCCTTTCACTCTGCATGAGTGCAAAACAAAGCCGCACACGCACACGCACACACACACACACACACACACACACACACACACACACACACACACACACACACACACACACACACACTTTGCCATCCATGACCAAATGCTGTGAAGTGAATGCAGAGGCCCTTTGTCTCTGGGTCAGAGACGAAGGAGGTCACGGTGTCAAGTGAAGAACTAGTAGTGCTTTAGGGAACCCAATACTACCACCTTGACACACGCACGCATGCACACGCACACACACACACACACACACACACACACACACACACACACACACACACACACACACACACACACACACACACACACACACACACACACACACACACACACACACACACACACACACACACACACACACACACACACACACACACACACACACACACACACACAATACAACAGCGGGACTGAACACACCATAAGCATCCAATTAGAGGCCCGGATGTCATAGCCTTCCAAAAGCAAGATCCCCCCAACGCATGCACGCACACACACACACACAGACTAAAACATGCATATACACATATATACTCATATAAACGTGTGTGGGTGTGTGTGTGTGTGTGCATGTGTGCATAGAAGACATTTTTAAAAATAGTGTTGCAATACCTTCATTTGTCCTGAAGAGGGAGACTCACACCATAAATCACACCTCCCAACACCAGTTGACCTGAGAATGAATAATTCAAAGAAACAATCTCCATGAATATAAAAGGTATAATCAATACTTTTAGGTTGATTATGTTCTCCTACTGCAGATAAAAAAAAAGGCAATGCAATAGCATTGTTTTAAATCTGACAATTTGCAGTGAAGTGAAGTGAAGATATTGGGTCTATAATTTTTATCCCACGATTTTGCAACCCATTTTTTCACCCAGTATCAATTATCGAATGTAATCCTGGGTGTACACTTATTCTGCCAACCTGGGGGGGCAGCGGACTGACCTCATGCTTCCTTCTATGCATGAGGAGTCCAAGCTGCTTCTTTTCACCTGACAGGTTTCCCCGGCCAGACCAGTTCCTTTCCCCTCCATCAGGCTGGCCAGGGGGAGGTAGTTTAGAGACCAGGATTACTGCATGTTTTTTGTGAGGGTACCTACCCTAGGGGACACGGGGAGAACATGCAAACTCCACACAGAAAGGCCCTTTCGCCAACCCCGCCTCGGGTATGGGCACTGATGGAATATGGGTGTTTCACTTATTATTCTTTTTTTCTTTATATGATGTATTTTCTCTATGATGTATAAGAAGAATATTGGGTCTGTCTAGTGTCTTCATATTTACTATGTTCTGTATGTTTACATCTTTAAATATTGATTGACGGTGTTATGAGCACCAGCTGTGTCTGGTCATGTGACACAGCAGTGTCACGTATATGTAGGTGCTTGTTTGTGATGTTCATTGTCTGATGAAGAGCCGTGAGGCTCGAAACGTCATGTCCCTGTGGTGAGAAAATAAAAACGTAAGCTTTTGGAGCTCAGTTCAGTGTGCAGACCTTACTTTCTTTTATATCAGTCAAAAGGGAGACATCGAAGAGGAGGGATGGATGGGGAAGGATCAACATATGGAATGTCAGAAGCTGTTCTGACATTCCATATATGGGCTTCCATATGGGCTTAATTGCGACAGCAGATGGCATTTACTATGTAACTAGGACATCAGTCATAGTGACGAGACCTGGGCACCATATATGGGGGCTTTCCCATTCATGGGGATTTTGCACAACACACGGGAATTGCACGATTCCATAGTTAACTGCGACCGTCGGTCCCGATTAAAAGAAAGAAAAGAAACACACTCTTCTTTTCTTTATTAGTTTATTGTCAGTTACAGTCTCCTCCCATTCATGTTCAATTGAAAGCATGTGCTTGTCTCTATAGAGCGTCGCAGTCCCGCCCCCTACCATGGACCAGGAAATTAATCCCAATGCATTTTTCCCATAGACATTTCAAAAAGTATTTATTTAAAGACGGTTATGCCGCGGACAAAGCCAACTCGAGTCGTGACAACTCATGACAACACAAACAATATTTTGGACCAAACAAATAATTACAAAGAAGAAAAACAACAAAAAAAGTGTTGTAACCTGCCGTTTTTTTCTTCTTTCTAATTATTTGTTCGGCCCAAAAAAGTGTGTTTGTTGTCATGATTTGTCACGACTCGAGTTGGCTTTGTCCGTGGCGTAAACGTCTTTAAATAAATACTTTCTGAAATGTCTATGAGGAAAATGAACGGAGAATCATTTCCTGGTCCATGGTAGGGGGCGGGACTGCGACGCTCTATAGGTCTGATGCTCAATTGATATTGATTAGACCACAGTTAAGTCATACTCTAGGACAGCCATTTCATTTGTGCTCCTCAAAGCCCTGCCCTCGAGAGCCACAAGATAAATGTTCATACTAATGCAAGAAGACACTTAACCAACCCCCCCCCACACACACACACACACACACACACACACACACACACACACACACACACACACACACACACACACACACACACACACACACACACACACACACACACACACACACACACACACACACACACCACTGCAGCTGTGGCCTATGCAGTCACCCATTAGAGAGAGAGAGAGAGAGAGAGAGAGAGCAGAGTGGGGGGAGAGAGAAATAGAGGGGGGGGGGGGAGAAAGAGAGAGAGAGAGAATTTCTTTCCACACTGACACAGAGTGTAGAGAGAACTTGTCCTAAGCCTATTAGTGCTATTAGGGATAGTAGGCAGTAATGATTGAAAGCCACTTAGCGCTGGCGTATTTACCAAGAGGCTCAGCCCCAGCAGGGTTAAACATGCCTGGTGGATTATAGCTCCGTCTGACACTGAACCCCACACACTGACCACAGCACATGCTATACGGGTAACCGCTAAGGAGAGGAGGCCAGGGAGGTTTAGGAGACTATATAGACGTTAGGAGATGAGAGGAGAGATTATAGGTAAGGTGAGGTGATTAGCAGAAAGGAAGGGAAAGTAAAGGAATGGGTCCTTATTAAAGCTGCTATAAGCAATAATATGTCAACATTTTAATGACCTTTTTATTTGGTATTCAGACAGCCAGTAATGGGTAAAACGCTCCCAAAAATAACTAGGGGCCGCAATCTGCATTCAAAGATTTTCCTAGAAGCTTTGTCATTGGTCGATTTGCCTGTATACTTCCTGATTGGTTAGGATCATAACATATCAATAATATAATCCAATATTATTATTGGCTAATAACAGGGAGGAAGTTAGAAGAGTGAAGCGTTATTCATAGTCTGATTTATCGGTGGTGAGGTGACCACCGCAACTACATGACGTCACGGAGCCGCGGTGAAGAGCAAACCACCGCTCTCCCCAGCCCTTCTCTCTGTTTTTACTCACCACCGCTCCACGTTATTACAGCTCCGGTGGTCACCTCACCACCGGAGAGGTGGTCACCTCACCACGGAAAATCCAGACTATGAATTGAGGGTGCCCCGTAGGATTTTGTTTTTATTTGATAGGGTTCACCATTAGCCGTTAGTGTTTGTCGGTTACCAAAATATTCACGCCTAACGGTTATACAGTAGGTTGGACACCCAGCAACATTATCTATCTATCTATCTATCTATCTATCCATCTTATATAATAATATTACTCTGTGCCCAACCCAACCTCCCAAGTTCATTTGTTAACAATTCCCTCCCAATCAACAATGTGATCTATTACATTGCATTACCCACAATGTTCATAATTTGGTGTTCATATATTAGAACGGGTAAGGACTAGTAATAATAATTATTATTATTATAATATTGGATTATACTGGAGTGGCTGTGGCCATTAATTCAACTACATTTTGCAAAGAGATTGTTTCTTTCTCAAGTGGAAAGGTTTATAATTTGGAGATCATGGGCGTCCCAGTCCAACCTATAAGGTCAAACACCAAGGGCTTACATAGTGTATCATACCCAGCTGTGGGGTCAGTGCTCCCAGATGTTGTTGACATGGTGTTATGCAACGCAACGCAGCTCAGGGATTACCAGGACAGACAAGTGGGCAAGTCTGCTGGTCCCAAAGCACACGCACGCACAGTCAGTCATGTATTCTGGTCCCAAAGCACACGCATGCACAGTAAACGCACTGGTTTACTGTAGTAATGGAGAGGAATTACATGGGTCATATTGTGGAAAGCTTGAATTTCCTTTTCTAAATAAATGCCCTTGTTGCCCTACTTCTTAATACTACAGTGTCACACAAAAAGAGCACAAATTGTAGGTGTGTGCATTGGCACTGTGCTCACGATGCATCGCGATTCGCGATGCATCACACTTTTCTATATTACTACACAACAATTTTCAGTCAATACAAGCAGTCAGATATACTGAACATATTTTATTTAGAATGATATGATATCTAATACATTATTATAAATTATATATATATATATATATATATATATATATATATATATATAATTATATTTAGGCTTCGACTATCGATTATGTCACATTGCTGCATCGATGCAGAATCAAAACCTGTCGCATTGTGACTCGTTTTGAGTTTGTGGATCTGTTATTGTTTTCATTTGAATACTGAAAAGTTGCAGTTTTGGGGGTGAACTATCCCTTTAAACGGTCGATTCATGATGTATTGTACGTTTGTGTCCCAGGGAGACACCACGCGCCCTATTATCGCTAAACTTCTTTGACCTTTTTTTTACCATTTAAAAAAAAACATTTAAAAATTGTTCAACTAGCATAGCCGATCTACATCGACACGTTGTGAGCTTGTAGATTGGATCTTTGAACTATTAAAAAAAAGGGGCAAAGACGTTTAGCGATAAGGAGTAAGGCACTGGCGAAAATAGGGTGCCACAATTGGTTTTGGGAACCACAGGCAACCAAACCAAACCACATCTGCTGAGCCTGTCTGAGCAGCATTCCTTTTCGTGTTTATGATCTGGTCGGGACTCGGGAGCGGATGATATCGTTGCGTCAAGTTGTAGTCATTGTTTTGAAGTCATAAGGCCGGAACCCTCAATCTAGAACTTCCTTTTTCCATTAAACGCCGCAGGCTACGAGCGAAAGAGTCACGCTTTTATTGTTATTCTTCCGGTTTGAGGGAAAGGAAGATCCAGATTGAGGGTTCTGGCCTGATGACTACAAAACAATGACTACAACAATACAATTTTGTAACACAGACCAGGCTTTTACTGCGAGCGAGGTGGAAAGCCTGGTGACGCGAGGTTAGTTGTCCTGTGATGAAAACAACACCATTATCATCTGTGGGTTGTACTTTAACCACTAGGGGGAATCAGTAGGGCTAATGCAACACAACACACCATTTCTAAAACCTGTACATGGAACAGTTCTTGCCACTGGGAACACAATGCCACTGTTCTGAATTAGACACATGGGAGCCTGTTCGGAAGCACACATGTTTACATTCTGAAAAGCAACGTGTTGCTGTTGAGTGAAAACCTTGTATGTCCATAGTCAGTGGTGTAAAAGTAACTAGGTACATTTACTCAAGTACTGTACACTCGCCGGAATCGGCCCGGCCCCCTGGGCGCGTTCCTGGGGGTTTGGATGTTCCGGGGACCCCCCCGGGGACCCCCATATGGTAACTCTCTCATTTCTCTACCGTTTAGGACGTGGGGCAGCTCGCCAGAACCGGGCCGGCACCCTGGCCGTGGTCCTGTGGGTCTGGAAGTTCCGGGGACCCCACACGGAGTTGCACCACTCACTTCACACGGGTGTGATTTTACTAAAGAAGGAGACCTCGCACCACGGTAATGGAATTTTCTGTTCTTGACTCGCATTATAAATGTATAATAACAGTGATTATAATGCATAACAAAATGAATATAATGTATTACAATATGAGAATCCTAAAAAATGAATATAATGTATTACAATATGAGAATCATAAATCTATGATCCTGGCCAAAAGAAGAAGTGACCAGTAGTATTTAAGTATTATACTTTTTTTAATCTAAAGTTTTATCCCACAATTTTGCAACCAATTTTTTCACCCAGTGTCAATAATCTAATGTAATCCTGGGCACTACACTTCCTCTGCCAACCTGGGGGGGCAGCGGACTGACCTCATGCTTCCTTCTATGCATGAGGAGTCCCAGCTGCTTCTTTTCGCCCTCGCTGGGACAGGGGGGAGTTTCCCCGGCCGGACGTAGTGAGTGGAAGGAACACGTTATTCCGACCAGTTCCTTTCCCCTCCATCAGGCTGGCCAGGGGGAGGTAGTTTAGACTGTGCCACCGTGCCCCCGAAGTATTATGATACTAACTTTCCAGGGTTCAAATAAAAAAAACAGCAAAAGTAGCAGATCTACTAGCTCAAAATGTGCCGTTTAACGCCACGTTTCTAGCTTGTGGATCTGCTACTGTTGATGCTTTTGTGTGGCGCTGGCTGTAGTGCGATCATGTAGGGCAGGGGTGTCAAACTGGCGATCCGCGGGCATTTTGCGGCCCACGGAGCCGTCCAAAAAAAACAACAAGTTAATATGGAGATAAGAGGTTTCTGCCCGACAGCAACGAACAGCAGCTTCATTCAGATGTCTGATTGTTACCTATTGTGTTGTCCTCAAGAGCTCTCTAGTCTCTAGCGACTGATTGAAATACACTCTTAAGTCTCCTTGTACGTGATTAGATTTGTTAATGGGACACAGCCAGCACTAGGATGACATCATCTGACGTTAGATGCTTTGCAGTTAAAACACGGAGGAACACAGACAGAGACTAAACAGGATTGTCAAGAACTCTGGATATGCATTATTAGTGCACACAAAGGTATGTTTAACGACTGTTTAAAAAGCTGAGGGACATTATTGTAATTAAACAAACATTAAACATGGGGGCGGGCACACACACACACACACACACACACACACACACACACACACACACACACACACACACACACACACACACACACACACACACACACACACACACACACACACACACACACACACACAGTTAGGGAGGTTTAAACCCTTCTGGGTTAAGTTCATCTATGGTGCCAGTATTGTAGATTCTTTATTAAATAACTTGTTTGAGAGTCAGACCAGTTTATAAAGTGTCTCTTTCAGCAGCATAGTTGTGTCCTATAGTAGGCTACTGTCCCATGATCAGATGAGTGCACATATTTAGAAGTCTAAGGAATATGGAACAATCAAACAAACAAACTCATTTATGCCACATATTAATCATAATTACTTGCAAACATTTTCTGTAAAGGTCATGGTCGGGCTATACCCAATGCAGAGTCCACTACAATGATTTATTCAAACCCCCCCCTCCTTTCATTGAGGAACCTCTAATGCAAAGTGGGGTCCGAGTAGCCTGGACAGCAGACGAATCTGCCACAGGAAAGAAAAGGGAGATTGGTCTGGCACTCGCCAGTTCGAATTACATTTCGCTCACCCCAGAGTTATGGGTGACCAATCACAGCCCACTATTCAAAGTGAGACTGGAATCTGTTTGTAACCGCCCCTTGGACATGTTATGTATGCAGTGATGTTAGTCTGGCCGTGCCAGGCTAGGGTCCGGGGACCCACAGGGTCTCTCCAGCTTTTGGTGTATGTGCTAACACAAACTTTGTCCTAACACAAACATTAAATGCCATTGACAATGAATGGACAATTTTGAGTGTAGGTGTAAACACAAACATTGTGTAACACAAACATTGAACGCGAAGGTGAGGACGCAAATTCTGATTGGCCGGAATGAGATGATTCGTGATTATGTACGATGATAAGATCGCCCCTCACTTCACACGGGTGTGATTTTTGAATTTTGGCCACCATCTCAAACTATTTGAGATGGGGGCCACAAGGCCAAATTACATATCATTGTGGGCCCTTGGCATGAAAAAGTTTGAGAACCGCCGCTGTAATGAATGTGTGTAAAATGATTGTCACATGTCTCTCTCTTTCTCCATTCTTCTTCCATATACCATCGACTGACGGTATATGGAAGGATAAATAAAGTACAGTGCTGCTAAAAAATAATAATCAATAGACCAAAGGAAATAACGTTAAATACACCCAGTGGAACCAATGTATTGTATGTGATGGAGATTATACTATCAGCCACACAATGTGTTGTGTTCCCTTACTTGACAGGTGATGATGATGTGTGAGTGAAGCCCAGTTTCTTTTCCTGTTTGAAGCACCACGTTGTATGTTGTGCTGAGGCAGGGGGCGTGAGTGTCCCTCCGCTGAGAAAGCACAGCCGTGCAGCGCCGTGCAGACACTGTAAATTGATCATGGCAGACAGAGAGAGAGAGAAAGATAGACAGACTGTTAAGACTAGACACTAGAGAGATCTAGAAGAGAAGAGAGGGTGTGTGAGACAGAGAGAGAGACAGACAGAGAGAAGGGGAGGGGAGGAAAGGAGGGGGGAGAGAAGGTGAGGTGAGAGAGACACAGAGAGAGAGAGAGGAGGGTGGTACTGGTGGTGAGGTGAGCGAGAGACAGAGGCACAGAGCGAATGAGAGAGAGAGAGAGAGAGAGAGAGAGCGGGGGAGGAGGGTGGTGACTGAGGTGAGAGAGACACACACAGAGAGCGAATGAGAGAGAGAGGAGGTGTAGCGTAGCTCGGAATGACTTCGTGGCCATCCGCCTGCTGTCACTTCTTCCAACGGGGGATTATTATTATTAATAACAATAATAATATTTCTAACACGCCGCCGCCGACGATCGGCCCCCGCCGTGCGCGACAGACTGGCGCGGCAGACTGCATGAATGAATGAGTCGCGTACGTAATGCGAGGAGCAATACTAAGGAGACGATCGGCCTGCTTTTTGGGAGGAGAAACAACATTCATGGTTCGGGGAGGTTTTGTTGGAGTAGTAGCAGCTAGTAGTAGTAGCTAGCGTCGGGGCTAGCTGTGTGAGTGAGGCTTTCCCCTGCTGCTCTGCTGGCTACTTGGACGGAGGAGGAGGAGGAGGACCGAGGCTGGGGCTCAGCAGTCGGTCTCAAAGCAAAGGGATGCTCCGGTGGATAAGACAGCAGCTGGTAATAAAATAAAATTGTCTTGACTACAAACAAACAAACCAAACAAAACAAAAGTGTTGCAGTAGTAATAAATAATAACATGCCGACACCGTACAGTTTGCAACAGCATTATAAACACCACATAAAACATATACCTGAGTGAGGAGAGATGCACACAAAGTTAGCTATAGCCTGCTATGCCGACATGTCCAAAACATTGACGGTGGTTGACTTGACTGACAGCCAGGTGTACGCTAGTACATTTACGTTAGCCTGCTATAGCTACCCCGACTGCTAATACATCGTATATAAATACATATAAGTTATAACACGTATATAAAAGTCGTCTAAAACTCGGAGACAGTACAACACGAAACAACGGGTTCGTTGTGTTGCTCTCTCTCTCGTATAGATACACAATACAAATTATTATTGAACAAACGGGAGGTGGTTATTGGTACGGTGCATGGTTACCTAACGTTGATGAAAACTTCTTTCAGTTGATTGAAACACGTCATTCTTCTTGTCCGTTGGCGCACGAGGAAGTGTAGTGTAGTGTATTTGGGTGACTTAATGGGCCCCATTCATTTCACATTATCACGTATTTGATAGGGTTACAATATCTACACTTTGTTTATCATTGTTGGCAAGTGTTCTACCGACTGACTGAGCAGTACAACATGTCTGGTTGTCTAGTACTCTGTCGCGCCGCCGCTAATATGTTTCTGTTCTGCTCACTGCCTCACTCACTGTGTGGAAGACAAGATCAATACATCACACAGGCTGCTGCGTGGTGACGTCATTGTCATTGATTAGGCTGTCCGAGATTGAGAAAACATTGAGGACCCCCCCCCCAATAAACAAACAAACAAATACATGAATATAAAATGAATGAATTCAATTGTATGTCAGATTAATATTATAGTGTGGTTAGAATTTGGTCAGTTTTAATAAAGTGAAGGGGGATGTCAAATCCAAGAAACTTGATATTATTTGCAGAAGTTCTGCATATTACTGCTGCTATAGTCTGGTACTGCACCCACATATTGTTTAGGAATCTGCCTAGCTGTCATTTTTTTGTATTATACAAAAAAAGCTGCTAATTAAATGTTTATTGGGATATGCTTAACCCATTCAGACCTGAGGCCGGTTCTAAAAAAAAAAGGCTTTCAGTTTTCAGAAAAAAGACCACAAAAATGATGTATTTGGCCGCCGACCCCCAACCAGGGACACTCCCAGAAGCAAAGATTTGAGTTAAAAACGTTCGCTCTGAAAGAATATTCAACGATTTGAGCCACATTTTCAGGATTTTTCAAAAATTGCAGAGCTACAAGCTCATAGCTTGAGCTTGTAGATCTGCTATTTTTCAATAGCTAAAGTATAACATCATGCTTAAAACACCAAAAGGGGTTCCCGTCCTGAATGGAGAACACTTGCGTTATCATCATAATGCAATTATCGTCAACACATCCAAAATGTTGATGTTGTCCATATCGCCCAGCCCTTCCTATTTTACTGTATAACTCAAGTTATGGCTGCCTTATGCCTTAGTAAGCTGCTAAGCATGAATGGAGATATGAGCCAAATTACGTCCATGAGCAAAAAAAAGTGTCTCACAGGGCTTGTCTTTAAATTAGGCTTAAAAGTAGGTTGAGTCAGTGATGCCTATCCTACCTTCCTGTATCAAACAAACAGGAAGGTAGGAGCGCACACCAGTAGTGGGGAGGTGCTGACCGCAGGAGATAACTATGACTGAGAAAGGAGAGAGGCCGCACAGCTCGTAGTCACGATGCCACCACATTTTAATTTTTCCAACGTTTCGGCAACAAGTTGCCTTCTTCAGGGAATGACAGCATGAATGTACAGCAAGTATGACAACATATTACTGTCTGTTACTATATGCGGTTCAGAGAAATGGACTCAGACGTACAGTACGTGGCCAAGTAGAGAAATATTGACTGTCTAGAGTTACTGTAGACCCAATACAAGGTTCTATAGAAGCAGAGATGACAAGGCTAGTTAAAAAGTGTCTTTATTCAGTCAGTTACCACTGAATGGATCTAAGATTAAGTTTATCGGTTACTGGATTTTGAATTGTGGCTTGTGCTCTTGAGTGCGGAAGCACTAATGTACCTTTTTAAATGGACAAATCCTGACGGTAAAAGTAAATACATCACCGGTTAAACTAGAATATTTCCTAATGTTGGTCAAATCTTTGGTTAAAAGGGAGGGAGAGAATGCAAGAGAGGTGTTGCAGTACAGTATGTTTCTGTGTATTATGCCTGTTCAGGATTTCTTGCAAAGGAGAAAGGGTCCTTGATTCCTGTGTCTAGTCTGTTGAGTCGATCGTCGATCTAAAATGCCAGCAGGAAGTGCAAAGAAGATACACGTTTGGGATATTAATTATCGGCTCTTATAGTTGCATATAGTTTCCCCTTTTTGTTGATTTTCTCGTTGTCATGTTTCCCTGGGGAATGTAAACACTGAGGAGGAAATAGGGGACTTTGGTCAAGTGTAGTTCAGACAGAATAAGTAATGAGTAATTCAAGGATGAGGCTGGGAAGGCACATTATAGAGAATCTGCCTATAGTATGATAGTCCTGGCATGCCACTGATATTGATAAAGGTCTAAAGGCTTGGCCAAAGCAAATATGGCTTATAGAAAGGTGATGCCATTAAGGGTTGCCCCGATCCGATCACGTGATCGGAAATCGGGGCCGATCACGTCCTTTTCTAATGATTGGAATCGGATCGGGAGCAAAAGAACGTGATCGGGACATCCCTAGTATCAATATTATATCCATATCATGAGACTGGATATTGTCTGTGATTTTGGATATTGCACTGTTGTGATATGGCATAAGTGTTCTATAAAAAATATAAATATCTGATCGGAAAAAATTGTAATCGGCAGATACTCAAAATCAAATGATCGGAATCGAATCTGGAGCAAAAAAACCTGATCGGGACATCCCTAGAACTTGCTTCCATTCAGATCACAGCATCATCCTGGTGGAATGGACTCGGTGGCTCCTCAGTTGCTGCAGCTTTTCTTCAGATCCCACCATCAGGCTAAAAAAAAGGCAAGGTAGAAAAACAGTTTGAGCCAGGGAACTAATCATAGATAGAAGAAGATATAGGCCTGGCTACATTGGGGTAACCAGCTCAGTGGCCTTGTGGTTAGAGTGTCAGCCCTGAGACTGGGAGGTCGGGGTTCAATCCCTGGCCGGGTCATACCAAAGACTCTAAAAATGGGACCCAGTGCCTCCCTGCTTGACACTCAGCAATGCATCAAGGGTTGGATTGGGGGTAAGTCCCTGCGACATACTAGCGTCATGTCCAGGGGGTGTACTTGTACATCAAGCTGCCTCACGCTACAGAAACAGGAGATAGGCTCCTGCCCTATGGGCCTCATGGCTCGGCAAGGCTACTTTACATTGGGGTCTACAACTAGAAACAATGTTGTCCACACATAACTTTTCATGTTGTTTATTTCGTTTGCCTGTAATATGGGAGAAAACATTTTTTTTATTCTACAGATGATGCTTTCTTTATACAATAGTGATAGTGGCCCACTTCACCTAAAGATTACAGTCAAAATGAAGAAAGAAATTATGTGACCCGACAGACGATGTATAATACTATTTTTTAAATTTCAGATAAAGAGCTTAGACGGGACAAATAACCCATATGTTACAGAAATATTGATTATACTGTATCAACACCACTGTGTTTTGCAACACTGTCACTCACTTTAGTCACATACAGACTCAGAGACTATACAATACAGTAGAAAACCCCTACTGTACAGGGCTGTCCCTGTGCTTCCAAAGTGTGGCCAACATGCATTGGTGCTTTATTTTCTCCTGTTCTGTTCTCAGTACAAATTAAAAATTTGTTCTGACGTGATGTGATAGCCAAATAGCTAGGTAGCATATACCACATAGATAGGTGCAGTGCTCTGATCAGCAAGTCGCCAGTTTGATTCTGCCTGGTTTGATCAACATCAAATGATATACTTTACTCAGTGGAACCAACAGTTGGCTGACCTTGATACAGTTACAGTATATGAACAGGACGATAAAATGGGCAACAGTGCTATTTATTCATTTACTTCTTATCAGTTAATTCCCGGTGACATTGGTATACAGTGGGAAGGAGAACATGAATTGAGAGGTAAAGTTATTTTTCAGGGGACATACATTATGTATAATGTACATGAGGAGGAGAAACCGAGCACAAAAGTGCTGTTTTAAAATTCTCCAAATTTAAAATTTGGAGAAAAAAAGGTATTCTATGTATTATTCTCTATTTTGAAATTGATATCTATGCCCAGTAAACATGGACAGCTAATCCTCTGTCAGTGAGTAGTGCTTTAAGTGGTTTATTGTAGATGTGCACAAGACAACTACATCACTGTAAATACAAATAGCAAAGGACCCTGCTTCCATCTATTTGTTTCATATAGGCTATCGTATATCTTGCTGACATTTGAGTTTGTACTAATGAACTGTAAGCTTTTATAATCCCCTCACTGACAGTATTCAGACTGAAACACCTTTCTTCTTTTCAAAATCTTTTTATTCAGGTTTTTGTAACAGTAGCCCAGGGGCAAGTATTAAACAGACATATAAAATATAAAAATAAAACTCAATCCCCTATCCCACCCTCCCCCCACTCACAATCCCAAGGATAGTCGGAAAAACAGTCTGGAGGAAATACAATAAATAAATATATCTATATACACATACACAAAAATACATGCATACATAATTACAAAAAATAAAAAATATAATAAAATAATATAAAAAGCAGATTTTTCATAGCAGAGCAGATTTTGTTTCTGTTGTGGTTTGGCGTTGGCCGAGGCATAGGCACGGCACACTATGCAGTTTGTGTGTTGTGGTAGAATGTCATAAACGGGCCCCAGGTCTTTTTCTCAGAGCCGGCAATTGAAAACCTTAACATCTCCAACTCGAGACAGGACATTATATGTTAAGACCTTTCTTAACAAGTTGGCATTGATGGAATTCCATTTTATCTCTAATCGATCTGACTTGGATTGTTATGCTCAGCCCTAAATTGAGAAAATAATACAGTTGCAATGTCGCATAGATAATTGAAAGTGAAAGCTGAAAGTTGAAAGCCTCTTTAGCCTCCTATCTTGCACATAAACACACAGACAGCTTCTGTTTATCTGTCACCTCTCACCTGCTATAAAATGTTCTATCATGGTGTTGAGATACATATATATTTTTGTTTTGTAAACTAGTATAATTACAAAGAAATTAAACTTTTTTTAAACATGACAGACTTGTCAGTTTTTGCTCTGATTTTAGGTAGAATAAAGAGACAGGAACCTGAAGGCAGATAAAGTGGAAGGACATGCCACACCTATTGTGCTGTAGGTCTCCAGCAAGAAGTGAACTGAGGATGTTGCACTCATGTGGTCGACACCTGATCACTGATGCCTACAAGCACCCCCAAAGGGGAACAACAGTGTTCTTGTTGAATAGCTGGTTTATATATGAAAAGAAAGTAGTGTATTGTTGGTGTGTTCAACAGGGGTTCAGCAAGTCTCCTCTGCTTCACATTTACACTTATTTGCTTGAACTGCATGATTGAACAAAACCGAATAAGTTTACTCTTGTGTTATTGTGTACTTTTATATACAATGTAACAAATCAAATATTGAAACTTTTTGGAAGCATAGTGGACTCTGTGGGCAAGTCCCTTTCAATGGGATGTTAGGTTAACATTAAGAGACTGCATACACTTACATTTACAGTAGTCATTAGAATTGAGAGGCCCTTACAGAGTAAGAGTGTAGGCTACATTTCCCAACCCAGTCTGAAGGCCAAACCGCACCAATGCAATCAGTCGTCGCAACTCCTTGAAAACAAAACAGTTTTAAGGTTGTCCACACCAATGCAACTCCTTGTAACTGCCATTGGGGAATGGAGATAATGGTTGCAACTTGCGAGTATTTGCATTGGTGAGGTTTGGCCTTGACACTGGATGAGAAAGTTGGTGTTTCCTAGGACTGATAGCTTGTTGGACACAATCACACTGTGAGACTGCAAGACAATAGCTGGATAAACGATAAAAGGTGTGTGGGGGTGTGTACAGTGGATCTTTTTTTTCCTTTTTTTTCAAGAGCGCAATGTTGTGAAAACAGCAGCAGAGAAAAGCAGATGCTAATGGTTGACATGTGTTCACCGTGTTGTGAGAGTGACGTGGCTAGGCAGCTACAGTACATCCTCACATACGCTGAGTGTGGTGTGGGTGTGTGAGAGACCAGGATCAAATAGCACTTTTACATAATTCTCTAGCAGTTGCCATATGTAAACCTGCTTTCAACAGTCTGATGGATATGAATCCAACTGAATTAATTGTTCTGATAAAGAAACCCTCCTCCCCTCTACACCCCCCGAATATCTAATATGTAATCTGGGAATACATTTCTTACCAAGAATGTTCTTCACCATGTGTTTGTAAAGGTGAAATTTAGAACATTTTGCCATTGGTTGTTGGTGGTACCCCAACTTTCAGCAGCTGTCAAGAATTCCCCTAGGGTGGTTGAATAGAAACCAATGTGGGATATGTTAGTAGACACCCTTACAAACACATTGGTGAAGATAATTCTTGGTAAGAAATGTATTCCCAGATTGTATTAATATCCCCTGACTAGATGCAGCCACTGAGTTTTGCACGATCATGATATAACAACTGTTTTTCTGTCTCTTGCACTCACTCTCGACCCTAAACTAAATCTCCTCTGCACTCTAAAAAACTCACACCCGTGTGAACTGAGTGGTGTAAGGTCTTATATAGCCTGATCAGCTGTGGTCTGACGTAATGTCTGACGTAATGAAATCACACCCGAGTGAACTGGGTGACCGTAGCAACCATGCTCATTTTTTTAGCACAGACAGACAGACACGTAAACTAACAAAGCCAGTCGTATGAGTGGTTTACACCACTCAAAAACAAAATGTTTCAGAAGTGGAAAATAACCAACAACAAAAGACATAATAGGAAGTGTTAAAGCTTTACTCTCGATTACCCCTAGAAGTGCTATTTGGGGCATTGAAGAGGCATTGTTTCCATTGTGGGATTGTAGATTGGCTGTTTGTCACTGACAAATTCCAATTTCACTGACTGACAAATTGTCAGTCAGTGAAACAAAAACACTCAAGATGTCAGGAATGGACCAGGAGGCAGGCTTGCAGGTTTTTAATGTGTTCCAGGCCTGGATAACATAGGTGGAAACAACTGGACAACTAAAACAAACAGCATAACTTAATAGAGATGTACAGTTGTCATCCTCTCCCCATGAATCAACTGAACCAGTCCCCTTTATATCGTCTACAGACTCCACCCATGGCTAAGTAATCAACTAGAGATGCTCCGATAATCGGCCGATCAGTGATCACCAATTTACCCTTTCTGGAGAAACCGATGTTTTACACCATTTATAAATGATTGACATGTATAAATATCAATCAGATACTGTATATATAGTATAATATTTCACTTTTCACTTTGTGACAGGCCTCACACACAGGAACAGTTTTTATCACTTTTTAAACAATGACAAAAGAAAGAAAACACACACAGAAAAGGAAAAAACACAGTACAAACAGACATGAAAAAATAAAAAAGGAACCAAATACAAACGACACAGCGTTTCAGACCCTGCATGTTACATATCCCTAGGCATTTACCCATACCTATTCATTCTGCTCAATCTTATTAGTATTATAACTCCTTTTTCCATTTTTGTATGAACTATAATATGAGTTCCTGTATCCAAATCTTTTTCAATTTCTCATGCTCAGTTATGTTTAGATGAAAAAAACCTGCATTTTTTCTTTTTTCAATTTTGACATGACCCTTTTTCTCTTAGCTGGCGAATTCAACCTGTTTACATTCAGCGACATTATCCCCAACATATTAGACATTGTTATTCCTTATAGTTCCCTTCATATTTGTTTCCTGCCTAGTCATATTATAGTATTTGCATCCGCTTGTTGACAAAAAAACAAAACAAAAATAAAAAACAAACACATAGCTTCCAAACACGATGTAAAACATCACAGGAACAGTTTTGACGTGAGTTTTGACATATAATAATTTCGAAATATTCAAATTTGCCCCTTACGCACAAGATCGGTATCGGTATCGGCCGATCGTGAGAAAAACAATCAGTGATCGGGATCGGTCCCAAAAAACCTGATCTGAGCATCCCTATAATCAACCAACCTCACTGTACTAGCAATCCAGCCAAGATGCTCCCCATAATGTAATCAGCTCTTCGGGCACCACATCCCACTACACAGGCTTCAAGGCAGCTCCCGCAATAACAGCATCTGTGCAGATAAACACAAGCACATTAGATTCCATGTCACAGCAAAATGTGCAACTTCTATGGGACTGAGAATCTACATGTTACAATTTACCAGCATACAATACAGCATGAACACAATAAATGTCTGTTGTTGAACATCATAAATACAATGAATGTGTATTGTTGAACATTAGACAATTAGTCTGTCAGAGGCTGCTCTGTCACAAGGTTTCTGGGGTGTAGTGTTTGTTGTCCATAGTGTCATTATTGGCAGTGTGTTGAAACCTTTGCCATGATAACAGTAATGCATCTCTGCTTCATATCCTGCCATATCCTGTCTGTTTTGTCAATATCATCATATACCCACAGCCAGAATCGACGTATCTGTTATTTCAAAATAATTGCTGATGTATATCTCCATTGACTTGGTTGGCTATTCAAAAGGAGATATACAAGCTCATATTGTGGCAAGAAGTGACACGCTATGAGCTTGTATATACACTACTTTTGAAGAATTGTGAAAATTTGAATACCATATATTTATATATATTTGAAGTGAACTTTTTAAACTTAAATCTCTGCTACTTGGGGTCCCTAAAACAAAATATTTTGAGATTGGGGTCGGTGGCCAAATTCATATAATTTGTTGGGGGTCCTTGGGGGTCGTTTGACCACCACCACTGATATAGGAACAGTTAATATTTAGTCGTAGGAACGTAGGAACTGATTGGTGTTAAATTATTGTCTTTCTTTTTTGTTTTTCTTATTGCTGTTTTTTATTATTATTTATATATATCTAATCTCGGCATCATTGTAAATGAGGGTTTCCCTCAATACAATGATCGCTCCGATAATTTAAATAAAGGTTGAATGCATTATAATTCAAACTTGACCGACTACTTTGACATTTTCCCCTTGTGTCCCTGCTTCCCACAGGGGTTTGACCCTCCCCACCAGAGTGAGACCAGGACGGTGTACGTGGCTAACCGTTTCCCCCAGCATGGCCACTACGTACCGCAACGCTTTGCTGACAACAGAATCATCTCATCTAAGGTACCATCTAAATGTTCTGAGCACAGCATTGAATTGATTTAGGGGTGTGTGTGCGTGTGCGTGCGTGTGTGCGTGTGTGTGTGTGTGTGTGTGTGTGTGTGTGTCACTTTATATGCATATGCTATTGACCGATGACACGCACACTCTGCAGATTCAGCACCCTCGGCCGTGACCATAGATTGGCGCGCGCGCATGTGTGTGCACGCGTGTGCGTGTATTACTATATTTGAGGACCTTAAACTTTGTGATTTACTGTGTTTCTAAAAGACTATAACTCGTTAGGGCATTTTGGAGGGCCCGCGATTTATTTTGCCCTTTTCCAAAGCTGGAGACATCTTCCCATTAGTACAGTCACTGGAGGGGGTATCATGCACCCCCCAGAAATATACACAGTGTGTGTGTGTGTGTGTGTGTGTGTGTGTGTGTGTGTGTGTGTGTGTGTGTGTGTGTGTGTGTGTGTGTGTGTGTGTGTGTGTGTGTGTGTGTGTGTGTGTGTGTGTGTGTGTGTGTGTGTGTGTGTGTGTGTGTGTGTGTGTGTGTGTGTGTGTGTGTGTGTGCGCGCAAGTGCGCGTGTGCGTCCACAGGGCAAGGAATAAGCCACTTGGAATTGTTGTCCAGTGACAACAATGGAGTAGGGAGGGATGGGTATAACGGATAGTTTTGCAACCGGTTAGACGACATCCTTTACCCGCTTGAAAGTAAGGCTGAAATACAGTTATGACCTACATTCCCAAAGAAAAATGAAAAATGCATTGTGTACACACTATACACAGGATTAACGTCTGTCAGAATGGTATTTATTTAGACTCCTTTTAAACATCCAACGTGTCATAAAATGTTGTAGGCCTAATACATAATAATAATAATACAGGTAAATGGGTAATAATAATTATAAAATACATGTGCAGCTTGTAAAATGTGGTAGCCTACCCAATGTTAATGTTAACATGCTCAGAAGGACAATTATAATAAGGAGGCAACAGTTTGGAAGTATGAGGAGTTTACTCGAGTAAGGAGCCAAGACTTACATGAACTGTTCATGTTAAAGGACCACTTCACCACTTTTCAACATCTCTTCATATAACTGGTCCTCACTAATGTTCATGATAAAACACCACCATTTTTTCCTACTCAGTCTGTGTCTCATAGGAGGGCTTTGGGCAGTTCGGACACCCGTCCACCAGTGACATCATCATTAGGCAGATTTTTTTTTAAACAAGATTTGTTTTAAAATATATTTAGATTGTTATTATCGTGAGAACGATGGCTTCAACGTTTGCATTGCAACTTTTCAGGAAAAGAAAGCCTGCCGTTTCTATTAGCTTGGATTCACCATCGATGATGTCACTGGTGGACGGGTGTCCGAACTGCCCAAAGCCCTCCTATGAGACACAGACTGAGTAGGAAAAAATGGTGGTGTTTTATCATGAACATTAGTGAGGACCAGTTATATGAAGAGATGTTGAAAAGTGGTGAAGTGGTCCTTTAATGGAAACCCCAGTCTGACTCCCAGTCAGTTACATATGATCACAGCCTTTATATCTTTCAGTCCCACAACAGCCAACCCCCAACATCAATCAACCCCCAACATAGCCTCAAGACTTGAGCCTATCAGTTCAACAAATGGGACAGTAACATTGTCAACAAAACAGCACCACAGAGGTGTGACAGATGAGATCATCTCAGATGACTTAGAGGAGATACTCTTTTATAAAGGGGTATTATTAAATGTTTACATCTAAACTTCTACGACACCGCCCGGTTGGACATGGGTGAAGACATTGACATTAACTAAACTAAATCAGATATCCAGTGGAATCAAGCGACCCAGACTAGTGGTTTTCTTGTAAGAGGGAAGGTTAACATGTCAACGTGTTCTGGTGTCAAATAGTTGTACTAAAATCAATTACAGTAATTCCATACCTCACTAACAAAATGTATCATTGCCCCGAATTTGGAGAGAATGAAAAGAAAGAGGCCTATTCAATTTAAATAAATTTGACTTTTGAGCGGCGCAATCGGCTCCAACGTGTGGCTTTGTGTGTGCCATCATGTGGCAAACAAGTCTATGAATTAATTAATTTTATTTGTATAGCACCTTTCCAAACATAGTTAAAGTGCTTTACAGACAGGTTATAAAACAGTAATCCTAAAAACATCAAGACATCAGAAACAATAAAACATGAAAAAAGAACAGGTCAATAAAACAATTAAAAACAATATTAGGAAAATCACTTGGCATACAGATGTGTTTTTAAAAGCGTTTTAAAAGAGGACACTGACTCTGCTGACCTAAGAGCCAAGGGCAGGGAGTTCCAGAGCAAAGGTGCCTGAGCCGCAAAGGCCCGGTCTATGGACTATTTAGTAATGGGTGCCACAGTGCACCATGAGTGGGTGCCAAGTCTGTGTGCTTTATACGAAACTTTGATGACACTTGATTACTTACATGACCGTACATGACCATCATGATAAAAAGGTGCCGCTCACTTCACACAAGTGCAGATTCATTCACCTGATAAAGATGCAAACTGTCAATTCCGATGCCGGCAGGACACCAGATAGAATAGTTAGGATGGTTAAATTCAAAGCACATGCAGTATTTGCCCATAGTGATCAATCAAACTGTGATCCATATCGGTTGGAGCCTTGGAGGTGTTCCAGTGTCCTGCCCTCCTCCCGTGGCTGATAAACTCTTATTCAAATTATTCTGTGCGCAATGCACAGACTATACTTTAAAAATTACATATTTAGGTCAATGCTAAAGAAGGCAGTATGTCCTCATGTGGATGCATACAGTAAGTTCAGTGGAAATGCTGCCTTAGCAGTCTATAATTCCTTTTATAGATTGTATAGAGAGTGCTATACATTATTGATGTTGTCCGTGTGGCTGCCCAGTAATGTTTTCTCCTCAGTGTCAGATTGTTATACACACTCTTATAAAGTAAAATGAACACGGACGGATTTGGACTGTGCAATCTGATCCTATTAGTGAGCTCAGAGCAGGCTTTGGTCGGGCTGGGTTGGATGAGTGTTCTGCTGGACCACTGCTAATGCCAGGCCAAATTAATTAGTAGTTCAGCGGGTGTCTATTCAGCCTCCTACTGCTCAGACAGTGAGTATGAGGCTGAGCAGCAGGAATGTGTGATTAACATTAACAATGAGAGAGGGGTCAACAGGATGCTGATGGGGATGCTAATATTTCGTCACTGTTGGGTGGAAACCAGCTTGTTAAGATCCTTGTCCAAAATCGTTCCTTTTTTATTATTTTAAACATTTTTAAATGGTGAAAACAGGCGATCTACGAGCGGATCTGCGTCACGACGGGATGTGAGCTTGTAGATCTGCTATTTTCACTAATTTTGTGCGACAATCTTGAAAGATGAACTATTGGGAACTAATTTAATAATAAATAAGTATTAATACAAAAAATGTAAACTTTAAAGTTTAAATATGGAGTTATAAGGTTTCTGCCAAACAGCAAGGATTTAAATGTTTGTTGGTTATGTTTTTCAGAAGTTTACCAAATAATGCAAGAACGTATATCGATAGATAACTTAATAAATAACTAAATACTAGTATGTTCTGAATTCACCTACAGTAGGGCATTCACTTCTAGTCATTTTTACTAGTTGACTAGTTGCCTAGTTTTTTTCTTTTTCTGTGTACTGTAAACTGTGTACATTGGTGACTATAACTATAATCTACCTGATCTTGAGGCCTACAAAATCGGGAAAAAAATAAAAAAATAAACTTTTTTTTTTATCAACTAGTCAACTAGTACCAACAAGGTCGACTAGTGGATTTACTGGTCGACTAGTGGATGTACTAGTCGACTAGTAAACTAGTCGACTAGTTGCTTAATGCCCTAACCTACAGTAGGTTGCTTTCTTTACTAACAACAATGCTTACTGTTGTACAGTACACATGTCATGGGGTATAACGGAAAAAGTAAAACTATGTGGTAGAAATAGCCACTGTGACTGGAAAATACAAAACGACTGAACACTGAACAGAATGTTAACTAACAACAACAGTCAAATGAATAGATGACATGTTCTACACATTTGTAATCATTACCTGGTATAGATTTTCTTTTTCCAGGGAAGCAGAGTAAAATGGATGCATCTTGTGAGGAATATCCTCCCAGCCATTAGAATTCCTTGTCGTCAGTGATGAGACCCCCAGGGAATCTGTAGGCTTTGTAGAGAATCATTTAACCTGGTCAGACAATAAAGTGGGAGCAGAAATGTATATGGGTTTTATGCTAATCTGCTGGTTACTAGCACATTGTAGCTGTTGGTTTAACTCTCTCTCTGTCTGTCTCTGCTTGTCTCTCTCTCTCTCAGTACACCATTTGGAACTTTGTGCCCAAGAATCTGTTTGAGCAGTTCAGGAGGATAGCCAACTTCTATTTCCTTGTGATCTTCCTCGTACAGGTAAGACACACACACACACACACACACACACACACACACACACACACACACACACACACACGCACACACACACACACACACACACACACACACACGCACACGTCAAGCACGCAATATACATGCTTCCAAGCACAGTACGTGTGCATGCGTGCGTGCGTGCGTGCGTGCGTGCGTGCGTGCGTGCCCTGACTTCAAATGGAATGAGAAGGATCTGTCTCTGTGTTAAAGTATACTTAAACACATTAAGTGACATATTCGCACATCATGCATGACTTGAACCAACCCTAGGAGTTGAGCCTTCAGCTTGCATCAGTCAACCTGGGGTCAAATATAAGCCGTTTCTGTCAAATTATATTCGGCTGCTCTTCATTTGTGCTGGCGTATCGGCTTGACCCTGTCTAAAGCAGCTGTCATCTCACCCAGTAACATGTCAGGAAAACGACATCAAATAGGTCTCCAGTCCGGGGAAATAATACCTCGTTTTGCAGTGTTGACATTTGTTTTTATAGCTGAACGGGTTCTTGGATTACCATTTTGCATTCCTTGATTCCTCACACTTAAGGTCAAGAGGGTTGTTGGTGTAAATGTTTCATCTATTTTGTAGTTGTGTGATCCAAATGGTCATTTGAAAGCAAATCATATTGCCCTATGCCCATATGTTGGTAAATGTTTTCAGTTGGGGAAAATGTGCAGGCTACGTGAATGCAGTCAATACTGTGATGTGCCTGATCTATTATGCACCACAGCACGTCAGCACCATAAATTGTGACTTTGGCCAACAGTTGCACTGTCTGTCGTGCAAGGTACAAACTCGATTTCCCCCGCAGTTTCCCCATGCCCTGGCAAAGCCCTGGTTAGGCAACCAGACCTGGCAGAGATCTGCGCTTCGAGGAGTGCACTTTTCTAGGAATTTATGTGCAACATAAGACAAGGTTGTCTTACACAATTGTTGCAGGGTTTGTTTAGATATTCCAGTGATGTAACGTTGCCTGTTTTTATCCGCACAAATAAAAACCCTTTGTGCTGCACCACCTCATACGGGATGACATGTTTCTCACTGTGGTTTGACCTTTTAGAGGATGTGAGAAGTGAATAATAAACGTTCCAAACACTGACGTACACTCTTGAGGTTTCCTTGTTTGACAATATTGCCTACTTACTATACTGTTTGCTCAATCGATCTTTTACTCAATCACTATCTCTACAGACTAATTCATGCTTCGGCGACATAGTGTCATGTGACACCTCACAGACAAAGATGATGCAAATCTGACATCAAGTAGAGCCTTTTAGAGGTTTGACGATGGATACCTGCTGGAATTGTAAGGTTGCCAGTACTGACCTTTGGAACAGTGAATGGATGACTCGGATGAAAAGAAAAAGGTTGACACGGTGACAAAGCTAGTTTACTACTGAGCTTCTTGTTGTTATGAATCAATAGCTTTGTTTGCTGTATTCACAGAAACCTCAGCTGGGCTTGGCGTCTGGTTTCTGTCACCAAAACATAACTCAGGCCTGTCTGTCTGTCTGTCTGTCTGTCTGTCTGTCTGTCTGTCTGTCTGTCTGTCTGTCTGTCTGTCTGTCTGTCTGTCTGTCTGTCTGTAACCAATCCTTGGCTTGCTGTATACTTCTCATTTTGATGCGTTCCTCTCTCTCTGTGTCTTTGTCTCTAGTTGATGATAGACACCCCTACTTCCCCAGTCACCAGCGGCCTGCCTCTCTTCTTTGTCATCACAGTAACTGCCATTAAACAGGTGAGAAAGAACACACACACACACACACACACACACACACACACACACACACACACACACACACACACACACACACACACACACACACACACTTAACTTCCTCTCTTTGTGCAAATATGGAACTACAGTAATGTAAACGGCCCTGATAATAAATACAGTGGTTGTCAGTGTACTTTTAATAACCACTGCCACCGCCTCCGGTATTATGCTCATTACCAAGTTGTTATTCAGGGATTCTAGTAGAGGACTTCATCATTCTTAACCTTATTATTTTAAACTTTGGCCACATTTGATACGAACGTCCAACATTGTAACATTATATATATGACGGAAAGTAAGGAAATGCATCCCATCATAGGACCCCTTTAACCCTGCAGGGGCTTCAAGATATCAAATTCAATATAAACTACGAAGATGAAATCTTGTGGAATTGTGAAGTGTGGTTGCCTATCTCTATAGCAGACGGTTTTCAACCCTTTTCATATCAAGGCCCATTATTTATTGGGTGTTTGAGCCACGGGCCACCATTTGATGACATTCAGCCTATCAGACCCCAAACTTAGAATATGTAGGTCCATTTGGTTACCAACTCCATCATTTAGCTGGGGACCACCTGGAATCCCTTCAAGGACCACTGGTGGTCCCCGGACCACTGGTTGAAAACCACTGCTCTATAGGAATATTGTTCAATTAGAAGACTTGAGTTGGGTATGTCACCGTATGCTGTTTGATCAGATCAGGGCAAAGCCCACAAATGCCTTGGGAAGAGTTCCAAACCGCTGGCCAATCGGGGGGGAGAATAGAGAGTTATTGCACGATTTAAACGTTTTTTTAAACGTTTCCAGTGATTTAAGTGCTGGAGTGCAATAACAATAGTTTGCTTGCCTATAGGCGACCACACCAATGAGAGGTTTTATTTATTTATTCATTTTGACACTTGTAACTTAGCTACAATGAAATGTTTAAGATACTGTGGTGTGATCTTTCCCCCTCTATCTGCTCTGCAGAGACTCCGGTGGACTGGAGTGACTGTCAGCCGCTGCGGTTGATCAGTCATTGGCTGACTTTCATTTAAGGGCTTTGAGGATTGGCTGAGACATCTGTCAGTCACTGTGGCTGTCTGGTCATTGGCTGATTTCTCTCCTATAGGGCTATGAGGATTGGCTGAGACATAAGGCTGTCTGGTCATTGGCTGATTTCTCTCCTATAGGGCTATGAGGATTGGCTGAGACATAAGGCGGACAACGAGGTGAACGGCGCTCCAGTGTTTGTGGTTCGCAGTGGAAGTCTGGTCCAAACCAAATCCAAGAACATCAGGGTAAGTAAGACGGGCTGGGCTGGAGCATTCCACTTTACTGGAGAACATGTTTTACAAAGAACCACATTGCTATTAAAGGAGTGAAGCAGAATTAGAGGCTAAACCTGCCCCACCTATGGATGTGTGTGTACTGTACCTCTAGGCGGGGGACATAGTGACAGTCCTATGGATGTGTGTGTGTGTGTAATGTACCTCTAGGTGGGGGACATAGTGACAGTCCTATGGATGTGTGTGTGTGTGTAATGTACCTCTAGGTGGGGGACATAGTGACAGTCCTATGGATGTGTGTGTGTGTGTGTAATGTACCTCTAGGTGGGGGACATAGTGACAGTCCTATGGATGTGTGTGTGTGTGTGTAATGTACCTCTAGGTGGGGGACATAGTGACAGTCCTATGGATGTGTGTGTAATGTACCTCTAGGTGGGGGACATAGTGACAGTCCTATGGATGTGTGTGTGTGTGTGTGTGTGTGTGTGTGTGTGTACTGTACCTCTAGGTGGGGGACATAGTGACAGTCCTATGGATGTGTGTGTGTGTGTGTGTAATGTACCTCTAGGTGGGGGACATAGTGACAGTCCTATGGATGTGTGTGTGTGTGTAATGTACCTCTAGGTGGGGGACATAGTGACAGTCCTATGGATGTGTGTGTGTGTGTAATGTACCTCTAGGTGGGGGACATAGTGACAGTCCTATGGATGTGTGTGTGTGTGTGTGTGTACTGTACCTCTAGGTGGGGGACATAGTGCGTGTGGCTAAAGATGAGACGTTCCCAGCTGACCTGGCGTTGCTGTCCTCAGACCGAGCAGATGGCACCTGTCACATCACGACGACCAGCCTCGACGGAGAGACCAACCTCAAGGTGTGTGTGTGTGTGTGTGTGTGTGTGTGTGCGCGCTTATGTGCGCGAGCGCGTCCATTACTTAGAATCATAACAAACCTTGGGTATCGATGTAGATTTGCCATACTGACATTTGGAAGCCTGGGCCATGTACATAAACTGACCACGAGTGGCCAGTTTGTCAACCCCGTTATATTTGTTTCCCTGTAAAATGAATTGCAATTGTGTGTGTGTGTGTGTGTGTGTGTGTGTGTGTGTGTGTGGGGGGGGGGGGGGGTGTTTATCCTTTTCCCGTTGAGAAATGGAACAACTCTTCTCACGTGTTCCACTACTATAGTCTCTATATTTCATGTTGCCCCGGCGAAGACCTTCTGAGGTTGAAACATGTTGGCATTTGCTTTTTAATAATTCAAGGAGCTGTCCCTCCTTTTTACTCCTGAGTGACCCGACATGTTTTAATCATGTTTGATCTTTGAGCACCATTGACTCTTTTTACTATACATATATTTTTATATCTCCTGTGAGCATCTGGATGTTCTTGTTTTTTTCTAACTCTTGTAGACTGTTTAGTGTCGATTGTAATACAGTATATTTTGATATGTGCATTTGAGTGCAAACATGAATGTAATATGTATGGAATACACATGTACTTGACACAGTACTGCTGGCAATCTTTGTCTATGTCTACATGGGCGTGCCTTCTGGTTAAACATGTAAAGCTCTTCATATATGCATAACGCCCTGGTCGGAAAATTACCATCATATATTTCATCCATGTTACCTCAGAAACCTAGCATTGTAAGTCGCTCCAGTGATTGGCTTGGCCTTCTGGTCCCTTTTGCCAACTCTGGACTTGGAAAGGCTGCTTTCAGCATCGGTGCACCTGATTCTTGGAATCTCTTGCAACAAGAACTTAAACTTAAAACCCTGGCATCAATTGGTCATTTTAGGAATATACTCGATAACCGTCCATCACCTGTATGTAGCTGTTTTAACTGAAGCTGAATATATAATTGTTTTAACGGATTGTTGTAACTAATTGTCTCCACCAGGCCGAAGGCATGGGGAGAGAGTATGTTTTGCACTCCGTCCGTGTGTCCGTGTGTGTGTGTGTGTGTCCGTCCGTCTGTTACCAGCTAATCTCCGGCACCGTTAACCCGGTCGATGCCAAACTTTGCACACACACTCCCTGAATGCCAACGATGAACCTCTGCCCCACATTTTCCAGAACGGCCTGTTATAGCGCCACCAGGAGGCCGCTTTGTGCAAAACAAGTTTTTGGACAGTACACCTACAGATTTTGTCCAAACATCACACAAATTGGTACACAGTCTCTCTAGAGCCATTCAACGAAACAGGTCTTTCAGATTTCTCAGACTCCATCCTGATTGGCTAAGATTGGCTTCCAAAGTTCGCAGGAGTGCTCAGTTTCAAACAAAATGCTGCAAATCATGAACACATCGTGTGATTTCCGTGAAATTGTGCACGCACATTCCCACTAGGCCGAGGAAGAAATGCCACATGAACATTTTCAACTCAGCCTCATGGTGGCGCTATAACTGGCCGAAAAGTGTTTTTACCTCTAACTGCATGGATCTGTGGATAACTTTGTATGCCAACTCCCTAGAGGCCAAGGAAAAACCTTTGCCTGGAATTTTTCACATCTGCTCTTTATAGCGCCACCAGGAGGCCGACATATGTAAAACACATTTTCTAATATTACTCCTTCAGATTTTATCCAAATTTCACGCAAATCAGTACACATGTTCTCCATAGTCATGTGATCAAGACGGGTTTGTTTGATTTCTCATAATCCACCCTCATTGGCTACGATTGGCTTCTAAACTTTTCAGGAGTAGCCCGCTTTGTACCCGTTTTGTACAAATCGCCACAACTACTCAACGCAGCCACGTCTCACACACACACACACACACACACACACACACACACACACACACACACACGTTTATATATTACTCCTACACATTTTGCCAAACATCACACACACTGGTGGAGACCTGTGCCCGGAAGGGCACTTTTTCTAGTTGTTGTTGTATTACTACTTTTTAATTGTTTATATGTAATCTCGGCATCATTGTAAATGAGGGGTTCCCCTCAATGGTCTCTCCGAGAATTTAAATAAAGGTTGAATGGGAAAAAAAAGCCACTCTCCCCTGCTATGGTGAAAGTAGATAGTCACCGATTATTTTTCGGTTTTGGTCCATTATGTTTGGTTTTGGTCATGTTGTTGCTGCTCTAGCATCATTATGTTTGGTTTTGGTCATGTTGTTGCTGCTCTAGCATCATTATGTTTGGTTTTGGTCATGTTGTTGCTGCTCTAGCATCATTATGTTTGGTTTTGGTCATGTTGTTGCTGCTCTAGCATCATTATGTTTGGTTTTGGTCATGTTGTTGCTGCTCTAGCATCATTATGTTTGGTTTTGGTCATGTTGTTGCTGCTCTAGCATCATAATGTTTGGTTTTGGTCATATTGTTGCTGCTCTAGCATCATTATGTTTGGTTTTGGTCATATTGTTGCTGCTCTAGCATCATTATGTTTGGTTTTGGTCATGTTGTTGCTGCTCTAGCATCATTATGTTTGGTTTTGGTCATATTGTTGCTGCTCTAGCATCATTATGTTTGGTTTTGGTCATGTTGTTGCTGCTCTAGCATCATTATGTTTGGTTTTGGTCATATTGTTGCTGCTCTAGCATCATTATGTTTGGTTTTGGTCATGTTGTTGCTGCTCTAGCATCATTATGTTTGGTTTTGGTCATGTTGTTGCTGCTCTAGCATCATAATGTTTGGTTTTGGTCATGGTAATCATTGGGATCAGAATCACATGGGATTCTCCAATCCTGAAGTGAGTGGTGCAACTCCGTGTGGGGTCCCCGTGGGGTCCGGGAAGTTCCAGACCCACAGTAACGTGGCCAGGGTGCCGCCCCGCGTCCGAAACGGTCGAGAAATGACATAGTTACTGTGTGGGGGTCCCCGGGGGTCCCTGGAACATCCAGACCCCCAGAAATGCGGCCAGGAGGCCGGGCCGTTTCCGGCGATTCTTGGAATCTCTTGCAAAAATAACTTAAACCCTGGCATCAATTGGAGTTACCAACCAAGCTATTTTCGTGCATGGACAGACAGACCCAGGGGCAGACAGACAGACCCAGGGACACACATAGCTGTGTAATGGAGTGGTTGCACCACTCAAAAATAAAAAACACTGAAAACAAAATAAGTCCAAACCATAATTTTATTTAAAAGGTTTGGCTGTTATAGTCTGCTTTGTAGTAAAATACACACAAACATGATGCACATGCGCGCGTGACTGCCTTTGGCAGACTGTGTGTCTGCCACAGGCTCCAACTCTCCATCTCAACCAAGGGACTTTCCATTAGCGTAAATTCTCCAGCAGTCATGCATGTTAAATCTGTCCTCATATGACACCCACACCCACACTACTAGCTACTTCCACTGTCCCTGGCAATCTGTCCTCATATGACACCCACACTACTAGCTACTTCCACTGTCCCTGACAATCTGTCCTCATATGACACCCACACTACTAGCTACTTCCACTGTCCCTGGCAATCTGTCCTCATATGACACCCACACTACTAGCTACTTCCACTGTCCCTGGCAATCTGTCCTCATATGACACCCACACTACTAGCTACTTCCACTGTCCCTGGCAATCTGTCCTCATATGACACCCACACTACTAGCTACTTCCACTGTCCCTGGCAATCTGTCCTCATATGACACCCACACTACTAGCTACTTCCACTGTCCCTGGCAATCAGATCTTATACAGTAGGAGTGATTTCTAGTGGCTACGAATCACAATATATGATTGAAAACAGAAAGGATTGCCCAAACATATTTCACCAGCAGCAATAATAATAACAAGAAGCTCGACCCGCTCTGAGGGTTGAGCGCCCAGTCGCCTAGTCAGCACGTCTGACACACACTCAGCCCTCCTCCCTGCGTCTCTCTCGCTCTTAATCCAGAGCGATTTACAGTAAGCAAGATACATCAAATACATCAAAAACAGTCATCATGTATTGTACGTAAGCTAAGACCCTAACAGTGGAATATCTATGTAATGAAACTATGCATATATACTATATACTGTATATATATACTATGTCTACATAAAATCTATCTAAGTTACTTAAGTTTAGGCTTTGCATACGCCTGTAAGGTCGCTGAGGCTATAGGGCAAGTGCTACGGCAAGTGCTACGGGCTAAAATGGAGTCTGAAGAGGTGGGTTTTCAGACGACGGTGGAAGATTGAATGACGTTGAATTTGAAGCATCAAAGCATATCTCTGTTCGACTGCACTGTAATTATTATTATATTTCACGGTCTGATAATGCTCTCCAAAATTCTCACGTCACTCCCCTTCTCCGTTCCCTCCATTGGCTCCCGGTCGCTGCCCACACAGAGTACAAAACTCTGATGCTGGCATTCAAAGCAACCAAAGGTATGGCACCGCCATATCTTGTACCTTCGCTAAAACGCCGGGACAACGCTCCACACGTCCCAAACTCTTCTCCCTTCTGGCTCCAAAACTATGGAATGCACTTCCCATTACAATCAGAACTGCAGATTCACTCCCGATCTTCCACCGCAGTCTGAAAACGCACCTCTTCAGACTCCATCTTAGCCCATAGCACTTGCCATAGTACTTGCCCTGGCCTCGACCTCCTACAGGCGTATGCACAGGCTCAATTTATGTAACTTAAATGAAACTTTATGTAGACATAGCACTCTATAGTGTATACACTATATAGATAGATATTCCACTGTTAGGTTCTTAAGCTTACGTAGGATTCATGATGACTTTTTATGTTTTGATGTATTACCATGTTTTTTGTTCTTACTTATTGTAAATCGCTCTGGATTAAGAGCGTCTGCTAAATGCCTAAATTGTGATCTAGGAAGCGAGAGAGCTGATGGTATTATGTGTGCAGGGGAGGTGTACGGTGTGCTATGTGGTCAAAATAGTGCAGTGCGCACTTGATTTGACTTCGTTATGAAAATTGTTATCAAAATTGGCAAAATGGTGATCCATGGGGTAAACTTTGAAATGATACAAAATTATTGAATTATGATCAAGTAAGGCATTCATTTACAAAAAAACTCAAAAAGTTAAAATATTGCTAAGAGATACTGACAGCAACGATGCATAGTTTTTCACAAAACTGTTTTTAGAATCATTTTTAGATATACCGGTAGGTCTCAGGTCTTAACTCCAGATTAACTCCAGCCCAACCACTCCTTTACTACACTATTATCATAATTTGTCAGCAGGGCTGGGCAGGACAGGGCTGACATGTTTAAGTTGCCAAATGTACTACATTCAAATGAAATGTAAAAGCAAACGTAAAATGTGGAGATCTTATATCGTAGGCTTTTAAGACATGCAGCATGTGTACTGTATGTGTATTACGTTGTTAAGCCAATAGACATATTCAACAACAACAAAAACTCCTGGTGTGGCACTGCACCATGCTCCTTTTAAGATTAGGCAATGGACACTGTTTGCTGATCCTTAACAAAAACAAACACACGCACACTGGTTTCAGACTTGTGCTTCGTCACGCTATCTACTGTAGCTAACACAAAGAAACAACTGTTTGGCTAGCCTATAGTGGGCTGACAAACAAACATCTAAATGGAGAACACCGACTATACTGTAGTGTATATTGGGGTTGTGGGAGAGCTGTACTGTAGTGTATTGTATTGGGGTTGTTGGAGAGCTTTACTGTAGTGTATTGTATTGGGGTTGTGGGAGAGCTGTACTGTAGTGTATTGTATTGGGGTTGTGGGAGAGCTGTACTGTAGTGTATTGTATTGGGGTTGTGGGAGAGCTGTAGTGTTGTGTATTGTATTGGGGTTGTGGGAGAGCTGTAGTGTATTGTATTGGGGTTGTGGGAGAGCTGTAGTGTATTGTATTGGGGTTGTGGGAGAGCTGTAGTGTATTGTATTGGGGTTGTGGGAGAGCAGTAGTGTAGTGTATTGGGGTTGTGGGAGAGCAGTAGTGTAGTGTATTGTATTGGGGTTGTGGGAGAGCTGTCGTGTAGTGTATTGGGGTTGTGGGAGAGCAGTAGTGTAGTGTATTGTATTGGGGTTGTGGGAGAGCTGTCGTGTAGTGTATTGTATTGGGGTTGTGGGAGAGCTGTAGTGTATTGTATTGGGGTTGTGGGAGAGCTGTAGTGTATTGTATTGGGGTTGTGGGAGAGCTGTACTGTTGTGTATTGTATTGGGGTTGTGGGAGAGCAGTAGTGTAGTGTATTGTATTGGGGTTGTGGGAGAGCTGTAGTGTATTGTATTGTATTGGGGTTGTGGGAGAGCTGTACTGTTGTGTATTGTATTGGGGTTGTGGGAGAGCTGTCGTGTATTGTATTGGGGTTGTGGGAGAGCTGTACTGTCGTGTATTGTATTGGGGTTGTGGGAGAGCTGTACTGTCGTGTATTGGGGTTGTGGGAGAGCTGTACTGTCGTGTATTGGGGTTGTGGGAGAGCTGTACTGTCGTGTATTGGGGTTGTGGTAGAGCTGTACTGTCGTGTATTGGGGTTGTGGGAGAGCTGTACTGTTGTGTATTGGGGTTGTGGGAGAGCTGTACTGTCGTGTATTGGGGTTGTGGGAGAGCTGTACTGTCGTGTATTGGGGTTGTGGGAGAGCTGTACTGTCGTGTAATGGGGTTGTGGGAGAGCTGTACTGTCGTGTAATGGGGTTGTGGAGGTAGAGCTGTACTGTCGTGTATTGGGGTTGTGGGAGAGCTGTACTGTCGTGTATTGGGGTTGTGGTAGAGCTGTACTGTCGTGTATTGGGGTTGTGGGAGAGCTGTACTGTAGTGTATTGAGGTTGTGGGAGAGCTGTACTGTCGTGTATTGTATTGGGGTTGTGGGAGAGCTGTACTGTCGTGTATTGGGGTTGTGGTAGAGCTGTACTGTCGTGTATTGGGGTTGTGGGAGAGCTGTACTGTCGTGTATTGTATTGGGGTTGTGGGAGAGCTGTACTGTCGTGTATTGTATTGGGGTTGTGGGAGAGCTGTACTGTCGTGTATTGGGGTTGTGGTAGACTGTACTGTCGTGTATTGGGGTTGTGGGAGAGCTGTACTGTCGTGTATTGTATTGGGGTTGTGGGAGAGCTGTACTGTCGTGTATTGGGGTTGTGGTAGAGCTGTACTGTAGTGTATTGGGGTTGTGGGAGAGCTGTACTGTCGTGTATTGTATTGGGGTTGTTGGAGAGCTGTACTGTCGTGTATTGGGGTTGTGGGAGAGCTGTACTGTCGTGTATTGGGGTTGTGGGAGAGCTGTACTGTCGTGTATTGGGGTTGTGGGAGAGCTGTACTGTCGTGTATTGGGGTTGTGGGAGAGCTGTACTGTCGTGTATTGGGGTTGTGGGAGAGCTGTACTGTCGTGTATTGGGGTTGTGGGAGAGCTGTACTGTCGTGTATTGGGGTTGTGGGAGAGCTGTACTGTCGTGTATTGGGGTTGTGGGAGAGCTGTGCTGTCGTGTATTGGGGTTGTGGGAGAGCTGTACTGTAGTGTATTGGGGTTGTGGGAGAGCTGTACTGTAGTGTATTGGGGTTGTTGGAGAGCTGTACTGTCGTGTATTGGGGTTGTGGGAGAGCTGTACTGTAGTGTATTGGGGTTGTTGGAGAGCTGTACTGTCGTGTATTGGGGTTGTGGGAGAGCTGTACTGTAGTGTATTGGGGTTGTGGGAGAGCTGTACTGTCGTGTATTGGGGTTGTGGGAGAGCTGTACTGTCGTGTATTGAGGTTGTGGGAGAGCTGTACTGTCGTGCGGTGGTTCCCAAAGTGGGGTCCGGGGACCCCCAGGGTTCCTTGTGGATGGCTCAGATGGTAATAATAGCTTTCCTCAAGATATCTTGTTGATGGCTTGGATTGGGTTAAAAGTACATCATAATTGTATTGATAGATCCTTTCATTTGAAATGGTTGATACAGTAGCTCCTCTCGTGAGTTTAGTACAAGAGGTAGAGAGAGAGAGACAGAGACACTGCACTCACTTAAGGCAAAAGAATGTCACGTTCAATGTCAATGTTGCAGACGAACAAAACACTTGTAAAACCCCACCCACTGCAGGAGCATGCTGGACTACTACATTCATTACAGAGTAAGTCACCTTACAGTGAGGGGTATGGTAGGAGATTTACTTCTGTTACGCAGGCGCAGAACAGTGCCATCAACTGTTTGTCAGCTCTAGGGTGTGCGTTCGGGAGCAATCTTTAACACATACCGAGACATCTCCCACTCCCAGTGTAGACTGTAAGCCAAGTCAGTTTAGTGTGTTTAATCCTTAAAACAAAATGTACAGAAATGACAAGGGGTAAAGATCCACGTAACCCTTTTCTAAGGAAAGGTTGCCATTTGCAATCATTAGATGGTTCCACCAGCCAATATAAATAAGCCGTAATGGAGGCAGTGGCATTCTGATTAGAGATCATTTAGGTAACTGCCTGCAGGCAGGTGAGGAGAAGAGACGAGAGAATTAAAAAGAACATTCCCTTTCAACTTGGAAATCTGAAACTAATCATTATTAATTATTATTAATTTTAGCCCCAAGACAGAGAGCAGGTTAGAAAGAGGCAATGAGATACAGGGGGTAACCTTAAATAAAACAAGGCAGATGGTGGGAAGGAAGGTCCAGTAGGGTTTTATTCTGTTTTCATTAGGTATAGGAAGGAAGGCCAGTAGGGTTTTATTCTGTTTTCATTAGGTATAGGAAGGAAGGCCCAGTAGGGTTTTCATTAGGTATAGGAAGGAAGGCCCAGTAGGGTTTTCATTAGGTATAGGAAGGAAGGCCCAGTAGGGTTTTATTCTGTTTTCATTAGGTATAGGAAGGAAGGCCCAGTAGGGATTCTGTTTTCATTAGGTATAGGAAGGAAGGCCCAGTAGGGTTTTCATTAGGTATAGGAAGGAAGGCCCAGTAGGGTTTTCATTAGGTATAGGAAGGAAGGCCCAGTAGGGTTTTCATTAGGTATAGGAAGGAAGGCCCAGTAGGGTTTTATTCTGTTTTCATTAGGTATAGGAAGGAAGGCCCAGTAGGGTTTTCATTAGGTATAGGAAGGAAGGCCCAGTAGGGTTTTCATTAGGTATAGGAAGGAAGGCCCAGTAGGGTTTTCATTAGGTATAGGAAGGAAGGCCCAGTAGGGTTTTCATTAGGTATAGGAAGGAAGGCCCAGTAGGGTTTCTATGGAAGAAATAAAGTTAGAATTAGTAACATGCACCAGGGTTGGATTGGGGATGAGTCCCTGTGACATACTAGCGTCATGTCTAGGGGGGTGTACTTGTACATCAAGCTGTCTTACGCTACAGAAACAGGAGATGGGTTCCTGCCCCTATGGGCCTCATGGCTCGGCAAGGCTTACTTACTTAATCTTCACCAGCCAATGTTGGAGTGTGTAGCGCTTACCGTCCGATCCTGCATCCTTCCACCAAGATTTGAGCTTCATTCTGAGGAGAGGTTCAGCAAACATTTATAGCACTGGACCGATCAGACCAGGGCTGCTGGCAATCAGACCCCAGCTTGAATTAGCATGTAAACAGGCACTTCCACCTCCCTTCCATTACTTGCCCCAGTGCTCTGTAGTCTGTACTGTCTTTGAGGCTGGAACCTCTCCTCCGCCCTCTGTTCACCTTGGTGGAGACGGCAATTGGAGTGGGACCTAAGTGACACTCCGCAACTGTTGATGAGCAGCAAAAAGAAGTTCCTTTGTGCCTGTCTAAGGGCTTGTGTGTTGTCTCTACTGTCTTCAACGTCCTCTTCACACCGGCCATGACTGTACTTTATTTTATTTTTTCTCCTTTCTTTATAAAAAATAAATTAAAAGGTTAAGTTAAGTTGTCTATGCACGATCCAACTGTCGCCATCCCACGATCCCAATTGGTGTCGCGACTCATAGTTTGAGAACCACTGCTATAGAGTGTAAAAGGGGGTCACCCAATCACTCCATTGTGGTGGATATACACACAGGACAGTTAATAAGTACAGTCATAATTCACTGCCAGAGGCAGTATTTCCTTTAATGCAATGCATAGTGTTGTTACCTTTTGGAGTTAATACACGCACACCTCAACCTCCGAGATGATGTCGTAATTACCTGTGCGACAGGTCTGTTGTTATTGTTTTTCTGTTGAAATGAACAGAGTACTACTTGGCTCTTCAAAGAGGAATACATCGTCTCTCGTTCCTGCACTCCTACACCATCACTTTAATAAATAGAATATACATTTTCGGGAGCATTGCCAATTTCATCCAATGAGGAGAAAGTACTCATTTATCGGCTTCAATTTGATAGCGTTCAATTTGGTCTGCTCATTTCTTTATCATCAGTTCCAATTCCCAAGTGCTGTTTAATTCCTGATATTGTGGCTTTTGTCCCCGACTGCCCCCAAGTCTGGTTTCTCCAGTCGGTGTCCCCGTCCTTAACTATTTGGTTTCATGGTCCGGTCAACATGTGAGGTATATTATTCTCTATTTGGTTTCATGGTCGGGTCATATTCCACTCTTCTGCAGAGGAGAAGACTTATCTCTTTCTTAACTTGGAATAGGATATTTGCCACGGATGAAGTGGAAATGATGACTCGCTGCTTTGTCTCTTTGTGGACACCTACTGCACTGTGACTATTCTCTTTCCCCCAGTATTCACACACTCTCTCTCTCTCTCTCTCTGTGTGTGTGTGTGTGTGTGTGTGTGTGTGTGTGTGTGTGTGTGTGTGTGTGTGTGTGTGTGTGTGTGTGTGTGTGTGTGTGTGTGTGTGTGTGTGTGTGTGTGTGTGTGTGTGTGTGTGTGTGTGTGTGTGTGTGTGTGTGTGTGTGTGTGTGTGTGTGTGTGTGTGTGTGTGTGTGTGTGTGTGTGTGTGTGTGTGTGTGTGTGTGTGTGTGCGCGCGATTTTAGACCAACTACTCCGTTGCAGAGACAGCAGTTTGTCAGTCAGTGTCCAGACTGGAGGCTCTCCAGGCTGTGGTGGAGTGTCAACAACCTGACGCCGACCTGTACAGGTAGACAAACATTCAAATAGGGCTTATGTATTGGTGTTAAATGGCCCCCAAGTCCACCATGGTGACTTCTATAGTTCACCCGGCATGCAGGACCCTCTCTCCTCTCCTCTCCTCTCCTCTCCTCTCCACTCACTCCACTACCACACTTCTTCTCATCATTGTCAGCTGATGACTAATGTATTTTTAGCTCAGTAGATTGTTTAGCTAGAGGGTTTTCCATCACACATCTCTCTCTCTCTCACACTCTCTCTCTCTCTGTCTCTCTCTGTCTCTCTCTGTCTGTCTGTCTGTCACACACACACACACACGCACACGCACACACACACACACACACTGTTTGTCTCTTTTGTGATCCTACCTTTTGTCTTCATTTCACGCCTTCCTCCTATCTCCTAACTGTCTATCTGCATCCATAGCTGTCTCTTCAGATTCACTCAGCGGGAATGCTTCCTGTGTTTTCCAGGTTCGTCGGTCGGATCACAGTGACCCACCAAGGCGAGGAGAATGTCAGGTGAGGCCAGAATCATCGGCGGCAACAAGCAAGCTACAGTACCACAACCAGAGAACATTTACATATTATGTGTATATATTGTGCATACAAGACGGGTGACGAATCAGTTCACCTTGGGATCTGAAGCTGATTATTCCCCCATTTGGTGTCTTGATGGTTGGTGGTGGTGGAGAGCGCTGGTTAACTCATTCTTGGCTAAGGACTTCTTTAACGCCTTTTTAATGAGATCCCACACCGCCAACGACGGCATTAACGTGTTAATTAGTGCTCTATTTAATGATAATACTATCAAGTTGGCTTACCGCTAATCAAAGCTCCCCTCGAGCGGCAGCATTGCCCCCCATAGAATAACCAGAGCCACCAGACCCCTCAATGCCGGGGTACAGCATTCAGGGACACCTGTACTGTTCTCTACAGGAGTCCTAGAGGGAGTTCCAGGGGGTCCCCAGCTAAATGATAGATCATTTACTTGGGAATCAAATGGACCTTAATGGGTCTCTGTAACTCAGAGAGTGTACAAATGGAACCAAATGGACCCCAATGGGTCCATTTGGTTCCATTTGTGCACTCTCAGTGTTAAATTAACATTGCAATAGGCCTATCAATTGGGGTGCCAGAGATGGAAATGTCATTAAGTGGGGGTCCGCAGCCTAATGCATGTCAAACTGCGGTTCCATGAAATTAAAATGGTTGAGAATCACTGCTAGAGCCGTAAAAAAAAAATCTCTCATGGGGGTCCCTGGCATATCTTTTCAAATGGGGGTCCGCAGGCTAAGAAGTGTTAAGTTGGAGGTTCTTGACATGAAGAAGTTTTATGCCTCATTTCACCTACCTACTGAGGATGACTCATCTGACCACGTCTCTGTAGATCAGGGCCTATTGCTTTTGCACCACTGAACGTAAACTCCTCGTTACGAAGACAAATGCACACTGAATGTGCATTTGTCTTCGTAACGAGGAGTTTTATGCAACTCTATTATAACATCACTCTCGACGTGGTTGTCGATAAACTGCTCTCGCTGACACTAGTCTGATCACATCCTGCATTGACATTCTCAGTCTCCCTCCATGAGTTGCTCTTTTGCTTGTCCTTTACATTGTGTACTAGCCCATTTTGGGCGGGAACCCCTTTTGGTGTTAGCATTATGTTATGCTTTAGCTATTGAAAAATAGCAGATCTACAAGCTTGTAGGTCTGCTATTTTTGAAAAATCGAAGAACGACTGACATAGAAACATAGCTTTTTCAGAAAACTGTCAGGATGACATTTTTAGAATCTGATCTCAGGTCAAAATGGGCTAGTGCATGAGCATCACGGTCATTAAATGTGCACTTCCAAGTTCCAACCCATTTACTGATGTCTTTCCTATAGTTCCAAATGCAGATGTCACTTTACTCACTGTTCCTATTGAAACACAAGCCAGTTCAGCACTTTGTGTGACTGCAGCTCGGCTCCTGCCATCCGTGCTCCAGTAATGAACCCAGATTTTTAAATCTTAAATCGACATCAACTGGGCATGCTTATAGCATGTTGATACATGCCACAGAGCATGATAGGATGTTAATGAAATGTCTTAAAATGAATTAATGCCACCAATATTTTTACTGCTTTCACCTGTATGACTGAGTGACAAATAAATCACTCTTCAAGGTTCAAGGTAGCTTTATTTTGTCTCCCGAGGAAGAAATTTGTCTCAGACAAGGACCCGCATGCAAGCGTGATCCATGCCCATGTCGCCGCAGAGCAGCGCCACATGATCTTGATTATTGATAATTGCTAAATAACAATCCACCTGTGTGCAAACTGATGCATTAGTTTTTCCCTGTTTGCGTGAGTGCCTGCGTGTGCACATGCTCAACATTCAGTCCTATGAAAACCACAACATTCAGTCATAATATGAAAGTCATAAATATGCATATTTACATGAAGTGTGCGTCTGTCTTCATCTGTGTTTCTATCAGACCACTGGGACCAGAGAATTTGTTGCTGCGAGGAGCAAGATTAAAAAACACCAAAGAGATTTTTGGTGAGTTCATGATATGAATGCCAGATTGAATGGGATCCTCAAACGAAATGTCCAGCTTCAGTTTCCTCAGTACATCTAGAATGGACCAATCATTTCCAGGGCTATGTCTGAATTATACAGCCCTGCATACTACGAAGAGTGTTTCGCTATGCGCAATTTTACACCAGAGGGCATTTTTCTACTTGACAAAAGGTATTATGGTAAAATCCACCAATTAAAGGCATTAAGATGACGCCAGGTGAGCTCTGAAATTAATGTCCCGTTTCTAGCCTTTTGCTGCTGACACCCATTCCAAACAGAGTATGTCAAAATAGCAACAACAACAAAAAAGACAGTGAAAGCACATTAAATGACGTATGACCTTTGCAACTTCTCCATTGACTCTCAACCCTCTGGAGTACAAATCGCTGTTTGGAGCCATTTGACATTGCCTTTTGCCCGTTAGCAAGACACTATAAACGGGAGCTCTGCATTTCTGCTGACCGCTGACACTGGGGATAATATTCTACACAGGTCTGAGTACCACAGGTATGTCAGACTCAGAGGCACATTATATATTTTCCTCTTACACTCCGCCCTCCCCCGCCGCCTGTTCCCCCCTTGCCAGCCTTTTTCGTTATGTCTTACCTTTTCAAGACATGCTGCGTGTAGCGTTTTTTTTTAATTCTATCGCTCCCCCACGTGTGCTGTGTGGGGGAAAACACACAGACACAGGATTAAGGGGGAACGCTCGCCGTATTATCTCCATCCATATCCAGTAATATGTCTTATGTTACAGTAAAGTAGTGCCAATGCTTAAAGGCTGTTTGTTGTCTTGCAGGTGTAGCTGTTTATACAGGGATGGAGTCCAAGATGGCCCTAAACTACAAGTGCAAGTCCCAGAAACGCTCTGCAGTGGAGAAGTGAGCTCTCTCTCTCTCTCTCTCTCTCTCTCTCTCTCTCTCTCTCTCTCTCTCTCTCTCTCTCTCTCTCTCTCTTGCTCTCTCTCTCTCTCTCTCTTGCTCTCTCTCTCTCTCTCTCACTCCGACATGTGAATGAATTGTCGCCCATATGATCAGCATTGAGGTTGATGACGTCGATAAACCCCCGTGCATACTAAATGGCCTGCATTGATCCCTCCGTCCAGGTCCATGAACACCTACCTGCTCATTTACTTGGGCATCTTGCTGTTCGAGGCCGTCCTCAGCACCATCCTGAAGTACGCCTGGCAGTCCGAGGAGGAGTATGACGAGCCCTTCTACAACCACAAGACGGAGCAGGAGAGAAACAGCAGCAAGGTACGGACGCACCGTGGCCCACTGTTCTCACTGTGGCCCACTGTTCTCCACACTGTGGCCCACTGTTCTCCACACCAGTGGTTCACTGTGGCCCACTGTTTTCCACACCAGTAGTTCACTGTGGCCCACTGTTCTCCACACTGTGGCCCACTGTTCTCCACACTGTGGCCCACTGTTCTCCACACTGTGGCCCACTGTTCTCCACACTGTGGCCCACTGTTCTCCACACTGTGGCCCACTGTTCTCCACACCAGTAGTTCACTGTAGCCCACTGTTCTCCACACTGTGGCCCACTGTTCTCCACACCAGTGGTTCACTGTGGCCCACTGTTCTCCACACCACTGGTTCTCACTGTGGCCCACTGTTCTCCACACCACTGGTTCACTGTGGCCCACTGTTCTCCACACCACTGGTTCACTGTGGCCCACTGTTCTCCACACCACTGGTTCACTGTGGCCCACTGTTCTCCACACCACTGGTTCACTGTGGCCCACTGTTCTCCACACCAGTAGTTCACTGTGGCCCACTGTTCTCCACACTGTGGCCCACTGTTCTCCACACCAGTGGTTCACTGTGGCCCACTGTTCTCCACACCACTGGTTCACTGTGGCCCACTGTTCTCCACACCACTGGTTCACTGTGGCCCACTGTTCTCCACACCACTGGTTCACTGTGGCCCACTGTTCTCCACACCACTGGTTCACTGTGGCCCACTGTTCTCCACACCACTGGTTCACTGTGGCCCACTGTTCTCCACACCACTGGTTCACTGTGGCCCACTGTTCTCCACACCACTGGTTCACTGTGGCCCACTGTTCTCCACACCACTGGTTCTCACTGTGGCCCACTGTTCTCCACACCACTGGTTCACTGTGGCCCACTGTTCTCCACACCACTGGTTCACTGTGGCCCACTGTTCTCCACACCACTGGTTCACTGTGGCCCACTGTTCTCCACACCACTGGTTCTCACTGTGGCCCACTGTTCTCCACACCACTGGTTCTCACTGTGGCCCACTGTTCTCCACACCACTGGTTCTCACTGTGGCCCACTGTTCTCCACACCACTGGTTCTCACTGTGGCCCACTGTTCTCCACACCACTGGTTCTCACTGTGGCCCACTGTTCTCCACACCACTGGTTCTCTGGCCCACTGTTCTCCACACCACTGGTTCTCACTGTGGCCCACTGTTCTCCACACCACTGGTTCTCACTGTGGCCCACTGTTCTCCACACCACTGGTTCTCTGGCCCACTGTTCTCCACACCACTGGTTCTCAAATGTTTTCATGTCGAGGACCCCACAAATTGACACTGCGGAACCCCCATTAGAAAATATATGCCGGGGCGCCCGCTGGCCTAGTGGTCCAGGCGCATGCCACATATAGGCTCTGGCCTGACAGCGCGTCGTGTGTTCGAGACCCGCTCATGACGACCGTTGCTGCGTGTCTCTCCCCTGCTCTCTCTTTCCTGTCTATCTTCACTTAAGTTGTAACTAACAATAAAGGCAAAAAGCCAAAAATAAATCTTAAAAAAATATATATGCCAAGGAGAAAATGTTTATGGCTCTAGCAGTGATTCTCAACCATTTAAATTTCAAGGACCCCCAGTTTGACATGCATTAGGCTACGGACCCCTCTATCTCTGGAACGCCAATATATATTGAAAATCCCACCCGTGTGAAGTGAGTGGTGCAACTCCGTGTGGGGGTCCCCGGTGGGGCGGGGGGGCCCCCGGAAGTTCCAGACCCACAGGAACGCACCCAGTGTGCTGGGCCGGTTCCGGCGAGCCACCCTGCGTCCGAAACGGTAGAGAAATGAGTCGACAGAGTTACCATGTGGGGGTTCCCGGGGGTCCCTGGAACATCCAGACCCCCAGGAACGCGCCTGGGGGGCCGGGCCGGTTCCGTCGTGCCGCCCCGCGTCTGAAACGGTTGAGAAAAACTCTGAGAGTAACTCTCTGAGTTACAGACCCATAAGGGGCCGTTTGGTTCCTACAGTAACAGTCCCCCTGGAACTCCCTCAAGGACCCTACGGGTCCCCAGACCACGCTTTGAGAACGGTTCTCCACACAACACGTACACCATCCAGCACTGGAGCACTGGAGCCGAGCCAGTCCCCCCAGGAACCCGTAGAGGAAAAATGCTGAGAGAACCAGTAAAGCAAAAATAGAGTTGTATTCAAGAAATGATCCTCTATAGAATAGATACAAATAATTGCAATATATTATTCGAAGACGCTGTAAAACCAGGGCTCCCAGAAGCATCCCAAAGTACAGTTTTTACCTGAATCATCCCCAAAATCATTGTGCTTGTCTTTTTAATTGAAATATATTTATGGATGTATTATTATTTATTGCTGCTGCTGGTGAAATATGTTTGGGCAATCTTTTCTGTTTTCATATTATTGTGATTCGTAGCCACTAGAAATCACTCCTACTGTATTTGCTAGTGTGGGTGTCATATGAGGACAGATTTAACATCCACGACTGCTGGAGAATTTACGGTAATGGAAAGTGCCTTGGTTGAGATGGAGAGTAGGAGTCTGTGGCAGGCAGTCGCACGCACGCACACACGCACTCTCTCTCTCTCACTCACTCACTCACTCACTCACTCACTCACTCACTCACTCACTCACTCACTCACTCACTCACTCACACACTCACACACTCTCACACACACTCTCACACACACACACACACACACGCACACACACTAGTCGACTAGTAAATCCACTAGTTGGTCACCAATGAACACTGTTTATAAATGTATAAATATTATTTAAAAAAAAAAATATTCACCAAATATAGCATCCAAAATACACATTTTGCAACCTAGAGGGTCCCTGGACTAGAGCTTTAATCAGGCCTAAAATTTTGAGCCTGATAAAAGTTTGGCCCGAGGCCCGAGAAATATCTCATAAACCTGGCCCGTCCCAACATTTTTATGAACAGCAGCAGCAGCCCTTTTCTCTTCATTAAATATGATTGGCTATATTCATCATGAAGAACAACCTTTTCACAACTTACTTATAGCAGTTGCGCTCATTCTGTTTTTCAAAGTGCCTGTCCCACTCGGCGGTTATTGATTGGATTTAACATATTCATTTGGAATGCGCAATGCCTTTGATGGGAGGACGAGATTTGTGCTGGTTAGACGGCTGCCTGCCGCAGCACTGCATTTACTCTTTCAAAATACGTTTCTCTATCTTGTTGGATTCATTCACCATATGCTTCATATACAATGTTGCTGGCCGCCACGGAATCTAATTCTCTATCCACGGAATCTAATTCTCTATCCACGGAATCTAATTCTCTATCCATGAAATCTAATTCTCACAGGCCGTCTTCACAGAAAGGCTATATAGGCTGCTATTGTATATGTAGCCTATACACTAGTTAGTATGTTCTAGCATGAGACTAGCAGGACACTGCCAAAGGCATCAAGAACTGCCAGCCAGCAAACTGGTGCTCTGGGAACCAACACACGGACATCGATCTAAAGGACGTCTCACGCTAACATACGTGGATCTACTCGAGCAATGCAGGAGCGCAAAGCACCAACGAACTGGCCAGATGTATGGAGAGCCGGGATGACTGGAAGTGACGATGGAGGGCTCGTCTGAGGACGACCTCCCAGAGAGATGTTCTGCCCGAGCCGGCCCGAAGCCCGACAAAATATGTGACAAAGGCTCCAGAGCATTATACGAGCGGAGTGGAGTGGGGGGGAAATGACGATCCACGCTCCAGGGTTGTTCTATCCGCTCATGTTAGTTCCACCCCAGCCACTCCGTTCCCCCCTGATCTGTCGCTCATCTTGATTTGCACACCTCTCTCTCCGCACTACGCTCAGAGATCCGTCCGCTCAGCAGTGGAAAAAGTAAATTCCGGGTGATTATTAGTGAGCACCTAAACACACTCCTGGGATATATATATCCCATTTTGGGCCGGAACCCCTTTTGGTGTTTTAAGCATTATGTTCTGCTTTAGCTATTTTTGAAAAATCGTGAAAATGTGGCGCAAATCTTTGAATATAATCTTTCAGAGCGAACGTTTTAAATTCAAATCTTTGCTTCTGGGGGGGTCCCTGAAACAACATATTTTCAGATGGGGGTCGGCGGCCAATTACATAATATTTTTGGGGGTCCTTGACATGAAAATGTTTGAGAACCACTGACATAGAAACATGGGGTTTTTCAGAAAACTGTTTAGAAGACATTTGTAGAATCTGGTGTCAGGTCTAAATGGGATACATATATATATATATGGAATCGTTAAAATCCTAAACCTATAAAGGATCCCAACCGTACTGGGGGGGTCAACCAAGGCAAAGCATACATACTTGCCTTGCCAAGTATGCCTATGGCAGAAACAGCTTTTCTAACCGTTGTACACCCACGAGGAACACTGGTCAAGATGGAGCACATGGTAGCTTTAGATGAACTGATTCATTTACTTCTTACCTCTTAGATTTATGTCTCTCTCATATTGCTCATTCTCTCACTCAGCCCCTCCTCTCTCTCTCTGTCTCTCTCTCTCTCTCTCTCTCCATCCCACCAGCCGTTCTCGCTGTCAAATAATAACGGGCTCCTTCTCTCTGCCCCAGAGAGGGATAAGTAGATGAAAACAGTTAGGGGAGATAAATGGGGCACTACTGTATATTTTGCCTCAAGCCCACACTGAGCGCATACACACACACACACACACACACACACACACACACACACACACACACACACACACACACACTCACACTCACACACACCCCCACAGGGTGGGCCCCGTCAGAGACTCTAGATATTATGACAAGGCGTAAGAGGAAGTGCCTGTCACTGGGCTCGCCTGCCTGCCTGCCAACACCAATCAGTCCAGGGGCCCTGGTCGTCTCTCTCTCTGTGGTGTAAAAACACCCAACACCAATCAGTCCAGGGGCCCTGGTCTCTCTCTCTGTGGTGTACAAAGACCCAACATGCCCCACAGGTTGCTAATAATCGCAGCTAATATTGTGCTTGTGCTCTCACATGTCTGTCTGTCTGTCTGTCTGTCACCGTCTGTCTGTCTGTCTGTCTGTCTGTCTGTCTGTCTGTCTGTCTGTCTGTCTGTCTGTCTGTCTGTCTGTCTGTCTGTCTGTCTGTCTGTCTGTCTGTCTGTTGCCCTCCATCTCTATTTTCCGTGCTCTTTTTGCCGTGTGCTGTCGGGAAGAAACATATAACTGAAGACTTGTGCTCATGAAACCACCTTCCTTCTGTCCTTGCTCTCCTCCCACATCCCGCAGCGCTCCACTCTGCTGCGTTCTACCTCCCTCAACCCCCTCTTCTCATTGGTGCGTTCTACCTCTCTCAACCCCCTCTTCTCATTGGCCCTTTTTTCTTAAGTTGTCCTGTTATTTCTTTTGTCTGTCAGATCTTGAGGTTCATCTCAGACTTCCTGGCGTTCCTGGTCCTGTACAACTTCATCATCCCCATCTCGCTCTATGTCACTGTGGAGATGCAGAAGTTCCTGGGCTCGTTTTTCATCGGCTGGGATATGGACCTGTACCACGCGGAGAGCGACCAGAAAGCCCAGGTGAACACGTCGGACCTCAACGAAGAGCTGGGACAGGTAAGGTCGCCCCGCAATATGTTTGCTTTAATCTTGGGCCAGGGCCAAGTGCAGGGTCCCACCCTTCTTTGGCAAAGAAAGTGTTGAGTCCAAGGATAAGGGAATGTTCACAGTCACTGCAGTTATACTGCTGTAAGTTTATCCCAGGGCTTGCTGGCCCCGCTGTGGAGTAGGGTGAGCGTCAGGTTAAGGACAGCCCCAGGCGGGCTGCCAACACCAAGCGAGAGACCCCGGCTGTCCTTTACTTGGCCTGGGGCTTACGGTAGCCCGAGTCCATGTGAAATCAATGACAGACCATCACTCGCTCGGACGCAGGCCGCAGGCGTGCACGCACACAGGTTTTAGAGAAAACGTACCACGAAAGCTTTTTACATACATTCTTTGATATTAATGTTGTGTTATCAATACAATCTTGTCCTCCAGGTGGAGTACGTGTTTACTGACAAGACGGGTACGCTCACGGAAAACGAGATGCACTTCCGTGAGTGTTCCATCAACGGGATCAAGTACCACGAAGTCAACGGCAAACTCATACCAGAGGGGATGACGGACGAGTCGCCAGACAGCTCTATACCTCACCTGGTAACACACTCCTAAATATACTGTTCATCCAGACAGCTCTATACCTCACCTGGTAACACACTCCTAAATATACTGTTCATCCAGACAGCTCTATACCTCACCTGGTAACACACCCCTAAATATACTGTTCATCCAGACAGCTCTATACCTCACCTGGTAACACACTCCTAAATATACTGTTCATCCAGACAGCTCTATACCTCACCTGGTAACGCACTCCTAAATATACTGTACATCCAGACAGCTCTATACCTCACCTGGTAACACACTCCTAAATATACTGTTACATCCAGACAGCTCTATACCTCACCTGGTAACACACTCCTAAATATACTGTTACATCCAGACAGCTCTATACTAGAGGGCAGCACGGGTCCACCCGGACCCGAATACCCGAGATCCGAACCGAGAACCGAGCCGGGTCGGGTGCAAAATATTGACATGCCGTCGGGGAACGGGTCGGTTCCATTTCAAAGCTGCAGGCCTCGTTTCGGGCATCTGCAATGCAGAATACCCGAAATGCCCGTGCAGGACCCGATTTTTATTATATATTAAACCTTTCAACTTTAAAAATAGGTTTTGAAAATAGACATTATGGTATGCGTGCGTTCAACTGCGTTGTAATGATTATGTTCTAAAATACACGCCTCGAGGATTTGGAAATGGAACGTATCCACTGGTGGTGGGTGTGTCACAGTGTGTGCGCAGCGCGCGCACAGTCACACACAACACGAACAGTAGCTATCATCACCATGGCGGCCCCCTTCTTGAGCGAGGTGAAACGCAAACTACAATCAAACGATTACAGCACGCAATCTCCTAAAGGGAAGTCGGATGTCTGGGACAGTTTTGTTATCATTGTCGACGCGGACGGTAAAAATGTTGGTGCTGCTAAATCTTCACTGAAAAAACACATGAATGGGAAGGCGTGTAAGAAAAAAGAGAGTGCCGGCGAGGGTCAACAACCACAACAACAAAGTGCCATCACGTCTTTTGTTGCTATTCGGAAAGCAATTCCATCCAAAAGAAAAGCTGTCATTCTTGATGACTGCATTAAAGTGTGCGCCAAGGATTTGCGCTGCAAACTGTACTTAACCATGCGACGCATTGCGAGCTTGTAGATCGGCTATTTTCAGCGCTCCTTTGTAGAGGCGGGGGTGATGCTGACGTTCAGTCACAGTGTTCACTTCAGTCTCATAATCACAGTCACGGTGAAAATAAGCATAATATAGGATTGGACACACCACGGGTGTAACGGGTCTTTCGGAACGGGTAGGTTTATTTCGGATCGGATCCTGTTTTTAACGGGTCCGTTTTGGACCGGATCCAAAACTTTCGGGGCCGGGTCCGGGCCGGGTGCGGCCAATTAGAATGTTTTCGGATCCGGATCGGTTCTGTTCTGATATCACCGGGTCCGTTTCGGACCGGGTCCAATTTTATGGACCCGTGCTGCCCTCTACTCTATACCTCACCTGGTAACACACCCCTAAATATACTGTACAACCAGACAGCTCTATACCTCACCTGGTAACACACTCCTAAATATACTGTTCATCCAGACAGCTCTATACCTCACCTGGTAACGCACTCCTAAATATACTGTACATCCAGACAGCTCTATACCTCACCTGGTAACACACTCCTAAATATGCTGTACATCCAGACAGCTCTATACCTCACCTGGTAACACACTCCTAAATATACTGTACACCCAGACAGCTCTATACCTCACCTGGTAACACACTCCTAAATATACTGTACATCCAGACAGCTCTATACCTCACCTGGTAACGCATTCCTAAATATACTGTACATCCAGACAGCTCTATAGCTCACCTGTTAACACACTCCTAAATATACTATACATCCAGACAGCTCTATACCTCACCTGGTAACACTCCTAAATATACTGTACAACCAGACAGCTCTATACCTCACCTGGTAACACACTCCTAAATATACTGTTCATCCAGACAGCTCTATACCTCACCTGGTAACACACACTCCTAAATATACTGTTCATCCAGACAGCTCTATACCTCACCTGGTAACACACTCCTAAATATACTGTTCATCCAGACAGCTCTATACCTCACCTGGTAACACACACTCCTAAATATACTGTTCATCCAGACAGCTCTATACCTCACCTGGTAACACACACTCCTAAATATACTGTTCATCCAGACAGCTCTATACCTCACCTGGTAACACACTCCTAAATATACTGTTCATCCAGACAGCTCTATACCTCACCTGGTAGCACACTCCTAAATACACTGTACATTCAGACAGCTCTATACCTCACCTGGTAACACACTCCTAAATATACTGTACATCCAGACAGCTCTATACCTCACCTGGTAGCACACTCCTAAATACACTGTACATCCACACATTATTGTTTACCGTACAAAGGCGTACATAAGCTTATAGGCATGAGATAAGACCTTTCTGATGACTTTCTGTTCAAGTTAGAAGAGCATTATTCATGGATTTTTTTGTTTTACAATTTCTAAAATTCTTGATTTATTTGTATTACAAAAAAATGTAAATCTTTTTTTAAATGTAGGAAAGGAAATGGGATTTTTACTCGAGTCGTGACCCATAAGAATTGGTCCGTGACCCACAAATGGGTCTCGACCCACTGTTTTGGGAAAGTGGTCTATCTCAACCCCCCCTGTCTGTCCCATCCCCGTACCCCTCTCCCTCCTCCTCATTGTCATCTCTCCCAACAGACTGCTGAGGAGTTGTTGTTCCTCAAGGCGGTGTCACTGTGTCACACGGTGCAGATCAGTTACGACCAGCCAGACTGCTCGCTGGCGGGCACCGGCGGAGACCCCTTCTGCCACGCCAACGGCTTCTCCACCCAGATGGAATACTACGCCTCGTCGCCCGACGAGAAAGCTTTGGTGGAGGCCACCAAGAGGTGAGGCCCGTTCACGGTTGTTGTTACACTAGAGGTTCACGCGCCCTTTGACGCGCTGTGCTCACATCTGGCGTCACAAAAAAAAAGACTTCCCATCATGGCACCTGTAACCCAAACATGCCTCGCACTGCATCAGCGCGCGTGTCATATGATTGGCCGTAGCCAATCGGAAGGAGGAAACACAGCAGTCCACTTCCTGTTTTTGCGCCGGTTTAAAATGCTTTTTTTCTCAGAATCTAGGCTCTGCATCCGCGGTGATTGAACAGAACGTTCTGGGATCATTTCTGATGTTATTGTGTCGAGGTTACAATATTAACGCTTCTGAAGAGAAATACACTTCTCTCCTGTTACTATAGGCGGGATCGTGAGGCTAGTGCCAGTGTAATGCGTGAAAAACACAGAAGAACCACTTCCGCCCGACCCGGAAGTGATAGCCCTCCATATTTGAGCCACATCAACGTGCGATGGATTAACTTTCTTAGCGCGATCAAGGATTAAGGCTTTAGTTTATAAGGTCCAAAAGATCGCAGTTTGTCTCATTTTGAGGAGAAAAAGGACTATTAAGCGTGCACGCGGCCGTGTGCACGTCGGATCGGGATGTAGGTGTTTCTACCATGTGAATAAAAAATATATATATACAGTATATATTCTTTTTAATGCTTATCAAATCTCGTAATCTCGTGAATGGCACAGAATGGCACAATGACCTTCTCAGTTGGATACAATAGCTACTGTATTCACGTCGTTCTGGCACAGATTCGGTTAAAATACAGATTGATATACACTTTGAAATAGCAGATGTACAAGCTCACGTGTCGCGATACAACACATTGTGAGCTTGTAGACCGGCTATAGAGGGTATGCGCATGCTTGTGAATGGCAAGTGAATGGCACATCGAGTGGCAAATCGAGTGGCAAAGCAACAGGCAAAGTGAGTTTAACATTGTTTAACGTTGTTTAATGCAATCAGATAGGACTTTTCTGTTTGGATGTATGGGTTATCATGGCCAGAAAGTAGTTTTTTGCCACTCAGTGGGCATTCCTGCATAATTTCCGGGTTTGATGATGATGTCACGCGCATACCCTCTATTACAGTTTTTTTTTAATGTTGAAAGTATACAATACCATTTCTTTGTATATTTCAGTTATTTGTCATATCTGCCCTGTGCAATTTGTGTTTACGAAGCCTAATGGACAAACAGAAAGGTTAAATACGTCCTGATGTTCAATGCCCAAAGCACAATTGAATGGATGATGGTGATATGATGCCCTACGAAACAATAATGATAGCCTTACATTATTATGACAGCCCTACATTATTACATCTGTTGTAAAGTCTGAAAACATTGTTATTAATTTGTGTCACAAACTGGTTAAGCAGGTTTGCTGGATGATATGCAACTACAGTAAACATGACATGACGACAAAACATGTGACTGCACAGTTAGTCTGACCTCAACTGCCTTCCCCAGTTCAGCAACGTAATTGAAGTAATTATGGCCACTATTTTAAAATAACAGTAGGCCTACAGTACACAATTAGAAAAAAGAAAGAAGAAAAAATATCATGTATTTTAGCCATTATGATTCATTTACTTTTACTAAAGTCTACATCTTCTTGGAATAGTAACAAGCTAATCCTTTCCTCTTACAATAGTTTAGGGCAGCATTTGTCAATAGGGGTGGTGGGTTACGGTAAGCTTGTTGTTGTAATGTGTAACAGACCAGACACTCACCTTTACGGTAAGCTTGTTGTTGTAATGTGTAACAGACCAGACACTCACTGATCAACGGCTGTCTGTCTTTCAGGATGGGAGTAGCGTTCACCGGCTGCAATGGAGAAACCATGGAAATCAAAACATTCAGCAAGCCAGAGAAGTAAGTCTGAGTGCATCTGCTGTACAAACAAGTACAGCAGACTCCTTCCCCATCCATCCTTCCTCTTTGATGTCTCCCTTTTAACTGTTACCTGTCCATTCAAACTCTAGACGGGCCCGCCCCAAAGTTATCCTCCTTAGATCTCCATATGGAGCTGACCTGTTCTGACATTCCATATGTTGATCTGACCTCATCAAACCCTGTACACTCAAGACACGCTCCATATATGGCCTGTACAGAATTCATTCCATATGTTGATCTGACCCCCCCATGCCAAAGCGCCAGTGCTCGCCCAGCAGTCTGCTGTCACCCAGGCGGATACATGCACGCAACCTCGCCCTCAGGCGTCTTGCTGGTTTTAGTTTGATTAATCATTTCTGTGATGAAGAATAGAAAAGCTAACGACAAACCACCAGCCAACAGGCTGGTGATATTTAACTCTGCCAGGTACATTTTCTTGTCCAACACAAACATTGAGATAAGGTTTACATGCATTCGGTAGCTCCAGTGTGGGACAGTTTACCTACTAAACACATGACTTTCTCTACTTTGACCTTCTCAGATATAAGCTGCTCCATGTGTTAGAGTTTGATCCTGATCGCAGGAGGATGAGTGTCATTCTACAGACTCCTTCAGGTAACTAACAACCACTGACCCACCTGAACCCTAGCATCCCTATTCTGGGGTCATTCTACAGACTCCTTCAGGTAACTAACAACCACTGACCCACCTGAACCCTAGCATCCCTATTCTGGGGTCATTCTACAGACTCCTTCAGGTAACTAACAACCACTGACCCACCTGAACCCTAGCATCCCTATTCTGGGGGATGAGTGTCATTCTACAAACTCCTTCAGGTAACTAACAACCACTGACCCACCTGAACCCTAGCATCCCTATTCTGGGGCTAACGTCTTTAACATTCTGGGACAACACATTTAACCAGTGAAGAAATATTAACTAGAGCTTGTGACTAAATGGGTTCTCAGTCTCATTTTGTGAGAAGGAACGGCTTTGGATGCACTGTAAGAGGTTTCCACCCGACAACGAATATATTTGACATTACAATGCTTTTTATCCCATTAAAACCGGGAAAGCATCCGTGTCATTTTAGACTTTAGCGTTGGCTAAATTTCTGAACATTTTTGAAACATCTTAAAAGTGTGAGAACTGAGAACTGCTGGTTTAGAAGGCATTTTGTAGAATCGACCTCAGGCCAGCTGGGTTAGACGCGCTACGTCCAACCAGAGAAACTCCCCCATGTCAGGTGAAAAAAGCGGCTTGGACTCCTCATGCAGTGAAGGAAGCATGAGGTCAGTCCGTTGCTCTCCCCAGGTTGGCAGAACCCTAACCCTAACCCAGGATAATTGACACTGGATGACAGTGTCAAAATCGTGGGTTAAAAAAAAAGTTCAAGAGATTTCAGGAAAAAGCCTCCTGAATGCTGCCACCGGGTATTATTATGGCAAGGAAAGGGGGGCATTTGCATTTCTTTCACCATATAGTAAATACTGCATTCATGGTCTGGAGAGGGACGTTTTTTTTTACAGACTGTGCCTGTAACTGACCATTGTTGTATATATGGTCCCTGCAGGAGGCAAAGTGTTGTTCACCAAGGGAGCAGAGTCAGCCATCCTGCCTTTCGCCACCAGTGGAGAGATAGAGAAGACCAGGCTGCATGTGGACGAGTTCGCTCTGGTGAGAACACGCTCACAAACACACACACACACACACACACACACATATGTAACAGGGAATGTGTGGTTGGAAGGTCAGCTGAATGTTGGTGCTGAGCTTCTCTAACTACAGTAGTAATGCTGTACTTGTTGTTAGTTATGGGGGAGTAGGCATAGGAATCATCATACAATACAATGAAGAGCCTGACTGAACTGTTGTTAGTTATGGGGGAGTAGGCATAGGAATCATCATACAATACAATGAAGAGCCTGACTGAACTGTCGTTTGCATTGCTGGCTCTGGTTTTCATTACAGTATATAATGCAATGCCCAATTATCTTTGAGTACTGCTTGCTGACCAAAATGTTTCTGTGTGTTTGTATATACTATTGTGTGCGTGTGTGCGTGCGTTGTGCATCGTGCACGCAGTGCAATCATTTCTGGCTCTGTCTTTCCCTGTTCCCACTAGACTGTAAATTCTTCACCACAGCACTCACGCATGTGCGCGCGCATGCACACACACACACACACAGCCAGCTCCACTCAGTCAGTGTCATGACTACCCAGGACTCAATGCTTGGGACTGGGGTTTGATTTGTAGTTGTTGCATTGCTTCTATAATTTAAAGCCAAGCTGATCACTTGTTTTTCCTTCTCTACCTCGTTCTGCCTTTTATTTTCTCTTCTGTGCTTAAAAAACACTTTTTTCTTGTTCAGTGACATTTTCTCTTTCTTTTCCTTTCTTACTGCCTTCCCGTCACCATTTGCCTGTTACACAATTCCCCCTTCCCCCGCCTCCCTTCCTCTCTCACCCTCACTCTCTCTCCACACAACAAAACCTTTAGTTGTATGTTTTGTAGCAAAGGCTTCAATATCTGATGTGAGGGGAAGCCCATTACTTACATTACGTTTTGTGGCAAAAGCTTTGCTCACACTTTATTTTTTTTCTGCCTTGATCTCCTTGCACTCTTCTTCCCTTTCTTTTTGAGTGGTGCAACCACTCCTATAGACAGCTACAGTATGTGTGTCCGAGCACGGAAATAGCGTTTGGTTGGTGTTCACCACCAAGTGTCACTATTGCGCAGCCTAACACACACACACACACACACACACACACATGATGATTTTGGGTGTGACAGTACACTACAGTGACAGCACAGTACAGTAGAGGGACCCCCACATGGTAACTCTGTCATTTCTCAACCATTTCGGTTGTGACGTGAAACTAAAGCTGATTCTGATTCACCTGTCGTGCCTCCCCCCCCCCCCCCCCCCCCCCCCCCCCCCCGCGCTACAGAAAGGTTTGAGGACCCTGGTGGTGGCGTGTCGCCACTTCAGCCCAGAGGAGTACACGGACGTTGACACGCGTCTGACCGCGGCGCGCACCGCTCTGCAGCAGCGGGAGGAGAGGCTGCAGGAGGCCTTCAGCTACATAGAGAGAGACCTGCAGCTCCTGGGGGCCACGGGGGTGGAGGACAAGTAAGTAGAGAGAGACCTGCAGCTCCTGGGGGCCACGGGGGTGGAGGACAAGTAAGTAGAGAGAGACCTGCAGCTCCTGGGGGCCACGGGGGTGGAGGACAAGTAAGTAGAGAGAGACCTGCAGCTCCTGGGGGCCACGGGGGTGGAGGACAAGTAAGGACCCTCATTTCATTACATAGAGAGAGACCTGCAGCTCCTGGGGGCCACGGGGGTGGAGGACAAGTAAGGACCCTCATTTACAACACTTTACATAGAGAGAGACCTGCAGCTCCTGGGGGCCACGGGGGTGGAGGACAAGTAAGTAGAGACCTGCAGCTCCTGGGGGCCACGGGGGTGGAGGACAAGTAAGGACCCTCATTTACAACACTTTAGAGAGAGACCTGCAGCTCCTGGGGGCCACGGGGGTGGAGGACAAGTAAGTAGAGAGAGACCTGCAGCTCCTGGGGGCCACGGGGGTGGAGGACAAGTAAGTAGAGAGAGACCTGCAGCTCCTGGGGGCCACGGGGGTGGAGGACAAGTAAGGACCCTCATTTACAACACTTTAGACACATAGAGAGAGACCTGCAGCTCCTGGGGGCCACGGGGGTGGAGGACAAGTAAGGACCCTCATTTACAACACTTTACATAGAGAGAGACCTGCAGCTCCTGGGGGCCACGGGGGTGGAGGACAAGTAAGGACCCTCATTTACAACACTTACATAGAGAGAGACCTGCAGCTCCTGGGGGCCACGGGGGTGGAGGACAAGTAAGGACCCTCATTTACAACACTTGTCAGGCATTGAGACCCTGTCCCACATTGTGACTGGCGGGCATCAGTCGGTGTCAAATGCCCTAATAGTTAGTCCCCTAATAGTTGTTGTAAAGCTCTCTCATTGTCTCTTTTCCTGCAAGATGTGTTTTAAGCCTGTTGAGAGATATCCCCTAGGGTCTCGGCTACCAAGTACCAAGTTGACGTCGGCCATACCACCCATGACCAAAATTTGTATTTAAAACCAAAATGTGAGACGCCAGAGGAAAAAAAAGCCCTGCATTTAAAGTACTGTATCTCAGAAACGACATTGAGGGGGCGTTTCTCTGGCCCAGACAAGCGCTGTGACGCTGTGATACTCACGGTCGGGTTTTTCCACCACCGACCGAGAGAACAACAACCGGTCAAGACACCACACACAGCAGTTTGTCACTGTAACATGCGATTACGGATATTTGGCAAGTAAGTGTTACGCGCGATAAAACCCTGGCAGTACGCTATTAATTAATGGCGGCGGATTGAGTTAAGTAATAAGTTGCTAACCCCGTCTTGTCCCACACAAGCGATACTTCTGTCCCTCAAATGTGAAGTGACGTGCTGGAATCTTGTGGATCTTCTATTTTTTAATAGCCAACGTTTAAATGGATGAACTGTTTAAAATGATTGTGATGCTACATTAACTGCTTTTGCTGGGGACCCCGCTTGAACCCCCTCAAAAGCGTAAAAACACAAAACGTTTAAATATGGAGATACGAGGTTTCTGCCCGACAGCAACGATATGTATATATACTATTCAACAGAATGAATAGGAGGTCGGTCATTTGGAAGAGAATGTTTTCTGGGGAACATACAGTCTCTCTCCCGTCCCCCCAGACTCCAGGACAAGGTCCAGGAGACCATCGAGGCCTTGCGTCTGGCGGGGATCAAAGTGTGGGTGCTGACGGGGGACAAGCACGAGACGGCGGTCAGTGTCAGCCTGTCGTGCGGACACTTCCACCGCACCATGAACATCCTGGAGCTGCTGGAGCAGACCGACCACAACGAGTGTGCCGAGAAGCTGCGCAGATTCACCAGAAGGTACGTTAGTGTGTGTGTGTGTGTGTGTGTGTGTGTGTGTGTGTGTGTGTGTGTGTGTGTGTGTGTGTGTGTGTGTGTGTGTGTGACTTTATATGCATATGCTATTGACAGTTGACACGCACACTCTGCAGATTCAGCACCCTCGGCTGTAACCATAGATCGGCGTCTGTGTGTGTGTGTGCGCGCACACACACACACACAGGTGTGTGCGCATGTGTGCGTGCATTACTATACTTGAGGAACTTAAACTTTGTGATTTACTGTGTTTCTAAAAGACTATAAATCATTAGGGCATTTTGGAGGGCCCGCGATTTAGTTTGCCCTTTTCCAAAACTGGAGAAATCTTCCCATCGCCAGCCAAGCAGACACATTACCACCACTAATATAATATAATCTGAATATATTAAGTAAATAATATCGATAATTTCATATTAATAATAAACATTAAAATAAAATAAGTCAATAATTTCATATCAGTAATAAAGATTCTGACTATGGTATGAATGTATTATTAGTCAAGTAAATGATAAACAATATTCAAATACTCAAATAGCACACATAGATTGACTGAAAAAGTGGTCACAGTAGTACAGCTGTAACTCCAGGCCACTTCTCTAAGGTCACATTCCCACCTAATACTTCGGTGGACTCGATGCGAATGGGCGGAGAAGTTGGGATTCTTGCATATTTAATTTGCTGTGGTTTGCCTTCACACTGCGCTGTCATCCGCAGAAATTGGAAACGCAACAGGGACCTTATCAATGTGTTCCATTCATAAACTACACAGTGAAATATATGGTGTTAAAATTATACTCATAACGTGCATGTGTCGTGCCGTCGGGGACTGGACCTCTCTCTCTCTCTCTTTCTCTTTCTCTCTCTCCCCCTCTCTCTCTCTCTCACTATATGCACGCAGCCACGCACTGTTCTTTTGGGCATGGAGGCACAGCGCTGAGCGCACTGAGAACAGACAGCAGCCAGCAGCGCAAAATGTTTTCAAGTTTATCGAGATGAAAGTCCCTACTCCCCAGTCCCCACACAGTGACAGCATTCCATGTTTACGCACAGACAGACAGACAGAATATTAGGCTACACTGCAGTGTTTCCTTAAGCAATTGATTAAATTAATGTAGGCTACTCGTCCTCATTTCGACTAGGGCTTCAGTCGCCTCATTCGACCACGTCTATCCACGGTAACGGGACATATTTGCGCTGCGTAAAATATGCCCTCTCCGTCTCCAACTGTGTCTAGCTCCTCACGCGCCACATTGTTTGCTTCATTTCCTTTATTTGCTGCGGATTGCATTCACACCTGCACCGAATCATGTATTCGAATGATGCTTCACATCTGCCAAACGAAGCGCACTTTCGGACAATTTGCAGCAGGATTCGTTTTAATCGCAGTAAAGCTTTCTGGTGTGAAGGTCACCTAAGACTCCGGGGGTTTCGGCGGTTAAATACATTTCCTCAGCGGTGTTTCCAATAGAACATGTCTGTGACTTGCATTACCTTGGAGTTCCCCACGGCTGTGGACTGATAGGTCATCAACTTGCATTAGAGTCGTAATGGGAATGAATCAGGGCTGAGTGTTGCCATGGTGACCAAAAGACCCCCCCCCCCCCCCAGACATGAACATGCAGAGCGCCTGATGAAGAAACTTTATCATTTAAACTAGTAATGAGCAAGTCACATATTCTCATTTTTAATTAACCCGTCTAGACCTGAGGCCAATTCCAAATACGCCTTCTAAAGTTTTCTGAAAAACGTAAAAAATAATAATGGTAATAAAATGTTTTCACTCTTCTTGTCTCCTTCTCTTCTCCATCCACCCCCTCTCTCCCTCTCTCGCCCTCTCTCTCCATCCATACCCCTCTCTCCCCCTCTCTCTCCCTTTCTCTCCATCCACCCCTCTCTCTCCAGGATAAAGGAGGACCATGTGATCCAGCATGGTCTGGTGGTGGACGGGACCAGTCTGTCTCTAGCGCTGAGGAAGCATGAGAAGCTCTTCATGGAAGTGTGTAAGAGCTGTTGGGCGGTGCTGTGCTGCCGCATGGCCCCCCTGCAGAAAGCAAAGGTACTGGAACTGTCCTCCTGTCGCTGGGTAGAGAGACGGCAGGAAGGCTGTTGTCCAACCAGCCTCCTCCTGTCGCTGGGTAGAGAGACGCTAGGAAGGCTGTTGTCCAACCGGCCTCCTCCTGTCGCTGGGTAGAGAGACGGCAGGAAGGCTGTTGTCCAACCAGCCTCCTCCTGTCGCTGGGTAGAGAGACGGCAGGAAGGCTGTTGTCCAACCGGCCTCCTCCTGTCGCTGGGTAGAGAGACGCTAGGAAGGCTGTTGTCCAACCAGCCTCCTCCTGTCGCTGGGTAGAGAGACGGTAGGAAGGCTGTTGTCCAACCAGCCTCCTCCTGTCGCTGGGTAGAGAGACGGCAGGAAGGCTGTTGTCCAACCGGCCTCCTCCTGTCGCTGGGTAGAGAGACGGCAGGAAGGCTGTTGTCCAACCGGCCTCCTCCTGTCGCTGGGTAGAGAGACGCTAGGAAGGCTGTTGTCCAACCAGCCTCCTCCTGTCGCTGGGTAGAGAGACGGTAGGAAGGCTGTTGTCCAACCAGCCTCCTCCTGTCGCTGGGTAGAGAGACGGCAGGAAGGCTGTTGTCCAACCGGCCTCCTCCTGTCGCTGGGTAGAGAGACGGTAGGAAGGCTGTTGTCCAACCGGCCTCCTCCTGTCGCTGGGTAGAGAGACGGTAGGAAGGCTGTTGTCCAACCGGCCTCCTCCTGTCGCTGGGTAGAGAGACGGTAGGAAGGCTGTTGTCCAACCAGCCTCCTCCTGTCGCTGGGTAGAGAGACGGTAGGAAGGCTGTTGTCCAACCAGCCTCCTCCTGTCGCTGGGTAGAGAGACGGTAGGAAGGCTGTTGTCCAACCGGCCTCCTCCTGTCGCTGGGTAGAGAGACGGTAGGAAGGCTGTTGTCCAACCGGCCTCCTCCTGTCGCTGGGTAGAGAGACGGTAGGAAGGCTGTTGTCCAACCGGCCTCCTCCTGTCGCTGGGTAGAGAGACGGCAGGAAGGCTGTTGTCCAACCGGCCTCCTCCTGTCGCTGGGTAGAGAGACGGTAGGAAGGCTGTTGTCCAACCAGCCTCCTCCTGTCGCTGGGTAGAGAGACGGCAGGAAGGCTGTTGTCCAACCAGCCTCCTCCTGTCGCTGGGTAGAGAGACGGTAGGAAGGCTGTTGTCCAACCAGCCTCCTCCTGTCGCTGGGTAGAGAGACGGTAGGAAGGCTGTTGTCCAACCAGCCTCCTCCTGTCGCTGGGTAGAGAGACGGCAGGAAGGCTGTTGTCCAACCAGCCTCCTCCTGTCGCTGGGTAGAGAGACGGCAGGAAGGCTGTTGTCCAACCAGCCTCCTCCTGTCGCTGGGTAGAGAGACGGCAGGAAGGCTGTTGTCCAACCAGCCTCCTCCTGTCACTGGGTAGAGAGACGGCAGGAAGGCTGTTGTCCAACCAGCCTCCTCCTGTCGCTGGGTAGAGAGACGGTAGGAAGGCTGTTGTCCAACCAGCCTCCTCCTGTCGCTGGGTAGAGAGACGGTAGGAAGGCTGTTGTCCAACCTGCAACCAGAGAAATAAGCAACCAGGCTAGGTCTGTGAAAACTAGCCCAAAAGAAGCGACTATGCCAGTGGCTCCCACAGTGGTCCTTGAGGGAGTTCCAGGGAGTCCCCAGCTAAATGATAGTTTGGAACCAAATGGACCCTTATGGGTCTGTAACTCTGAGAGTGTACAAATTTGTACACCATTTGAACACTTAAATTAACATAAGTAACAAAGTTAAATTAACATTGATTTTACAATATAAATTGGGGGTCCCAGAGATAGAAATGCCATTAAATGGGGGTCCGTAGACTAATGTCAAACTGGGGGGTCCTTGAAATTAAACTGGTTGAGAATCACTGCTAGAGCCGTAAAAATCTTATCTTTTGGAGGTCCCTGGCATATATTTTCCAATGGGGGTCCGCAGGCTAATAAGTGTCAATTTGGGGGTCCTTGACATGAAGAAGTTTGGGAACCACTGGACTAGGCCACAGGAGCACTTATAAACATCGGCAAACTCACAACGTTGTGAGCCTGCTTGGATCTGGACTCTTACGCCATGTAAAATGTCATGTTTCATAGGGCATGATGAATAACATAATGTACTGGATTCTACTGGAGTCAATCATAAAAGCATAAGATAATTTCTTCCTCGTCCCCAAACACTGACTAAGCCCGGTCTGCACATCATGTTGTTTTGTGTTCAGGTGGTGCGTCTGATAAAAACATCCCCAGAGAAACCCATCACGTTGTTTTGTGTTCAGGTGGTGCGTCTGATAAAAACATCCCCAGAGAAACCCATCACGTTGTTTTGTGTTCAGGTGGTGCGTCTGATAAAAACATCCCCAGAGAAACCCATCACGTTGTTTTGTGTTCAGGTGGTGCGTCTGATAAAAACATCCCCAGAGAAACCCATCACGTTGTTTTGTGTTCAGGTGGTGCGTCTGATAAAAACATCCCCAGAGAAACCCATCACGCTGGCTATCGGTGATGGAGCCAATGATGTCAGTATGATACAGGAAGCCCATGTGGGCATAGGTATGTACGCACGCACGCACAGTATATATATAGACACCCAAGTGTTTTATAGCAGGATTTCATTCTCTGTGTGTGTGTGTGTGTGTGTGTGTGTGTGTGTGTGTGTGTGTGTGTGTGTGTGTGTGTGTGTGTGTGTGTGTGTGTGTGTGTGTGTGTGTGTGTGTGTGTGTGTGTGTGTGTGTGTGTGTGTGTGTGTGTGTGTGTGTGTGTGTGTGTGTGTGTGTGTGTTCATGCACGTGTGTGTGTGTGTGTGTGTGTGTCTCTTCTAACAGGTATTATGGGTAAGGAGGGTCGTCAGGCCGTGAGAAACAGTGACTATGCAATAGCCAGGTTTAGATTCCTGGCTAAACTCCTGCTGGTCCACGGCCACTTCTACTACATCCGAATAGCTACGCTTGTACAGTACTTTTTCTACAAGGTACAGACTCCGCCTCCCTTTACTTTCATTACTGAGAAGAAACCAAAACCAACCAGTGTGTGACACCATATTATATCTATGGTGACATATTGTTTGCAGTATATTTAATATGAATTGTTTTGTAAATATTAAAATGTATTGTTTGGATACATATGGATTGTATAGAGCGTCACAGTCCCGCCCCCTCGAGAGACCCGGAAAATAATTCCCTGTTCATTTCCCTCATAGACTTTTCAAAAAGTATTTATTTAAAGAAAGCCAACTCGAGTTGTGACAAATCATGACAATAAACACAATGTTTTTCTGCTGATCAAATAATTAGAAAGCAGGATACAACACTTTTTGTTTTGTTTTTCTTCTTACAAATTATTTGATCGGCCCAAAACATTGTGTTTATTGTCATGATTTGTCACAACTCCAGTTGGCTTTGTCCGCAGCGTAAACTTCTTTATATAAATACTTTTTGTAAAGTCTATGAGGAAAATGAACGGGAATTATTTTCCGGGTCTCTCGTCGCCATGAAAGGACTGTGGCGCTCTATAGGATAAGGATAGTGCTTCAGCCTATGCCTTTTTCAATCATTGAATTTGTATTCTGTGTCTGATTTGGATGGACATGCACATTTCTGATGTGTTTTTGATTTGACAAGGACCGAAATAAATCATGAATTCATTCATTTATTCGTTCATTCATTCATTCATTCATTCATGTAATGACGGGATATGAAATAATACCTGTGTCATATAGACCTATAGTCTAGTTTTTATACATTCCAATGTGCAAAAAATTATTTAAGGTCAACTATACTCAAAATAATTCTATAATGTGTCTATACATTTAGGTCAGTCGATAATACATTCATAGTAACAGTAATTGCCCCCTGGCACTGGGTTCTACATGTCGTTGTAACCAATACCCAGTGTTGCACTTTACGTGTCAACCAACTCTTTAAGTGTTCATGTGTCCCTGTTCTCTAGAATGTGATTTTAATGTTGTCTCCTTGTCTCTTTTTAGAATGTGTGTTTTATCACACCCCAGTTTTTATACCAGTTCTTCTGTCTGTTTTCACAACAAGTAAGTCTCTGTACTGTATGTGTCTTTCTTAACCCCCCTCCCCTTCACCTCTTGCTGTCTTCCCCTCTCTCTCTCTCTCTCTCTCTCTCTCTCTCTCTCTCTCTCTCTCTCTCTCTCTCTCTCTCTCTCTCTCTCTCTCTCTCTCTCTCTCCCTCCCGTCCTCTCTCTCTCTGTAGTTTGATGTTGTACAGTATCTCGTTGTCAGACCTTTTTTATTTATTATTATGCCCTAAGCCAAGATTAAAAAAAGCTGCCCCCTTTTTTTTAGGACAGCTACTCGAGTACAGCTGATCTAACTAATGATTTGATGTAATCCACTTAATTGCTTGTATTATGCACTGGATGCAAAACGTTGGGGCTGGTTATCTCTCTGCTGAGGGAGGACTCAGACTAGGGTCCTGGGGGACCAGACACGCTGGGTATCTCTCTGCTGAGGGAGGACTCAGACTAGGGTCCTGGGGGCTGGGTATCTCTCTGCTGAGGGAGGACTCAGACTAGGGTCCTGGGGGGTATCTCTCTGCTGAGGGAGGACTCAGACTAGGGTCCTGGGGGGTATCTCTCTGCTGAGGGAGGACTCAGACTAGGGTCCTGGGGGGTATCTCTCTGCTGAGGGAGGACTCAGACTAGGGTCCTGGGGGCTGGGTATCTCTCTGCTGAGGGAGGACTCAGACTAGGGTCCTGGGGGGCTGGTTATCTCTCTGCTGAGGGAGGACTCAGACTAGGGTCCTGGGGGGTATCTCTCTGCTGAGGGAGGACTCAGACTAGGGTCCTGGGGGGTATCTCTCTGCTGAGGGAGGACTCAGACTAGGGTCCTGGGGGGTATCTCTCAGCTGAGGGAGGACTCAGACTAGGGTCCTGGGGGGCCGGACACGGGTCCACTTAGTTGCCAGATGTTGTGATTGTGTGAACGCTGCGTACTGTACCGTACTCTGGTGCGCATGGCAGAAGGTTGTCTCGAGTACAATCCATGTCTACTTGGGTACGGCACGATGCAGGTCTGACCTCCATTAGTCGAATAGTCGACCAATCAATTAATTGAATTACTTTAATATAGCTGGGTTTGACCATAAACGGAATCTGGGAAGATGCGGACAGAGTTTTCACTCCCGGTTAATAAGGGCCTTTCTCTGCCCCACCTCTCTCCCATTGTTTATATTGTGTTTTAGTTTCCAAGATGGCCGCAGCACCAGGAGCTGGTGGCCTTACTAGCCGCTCCAATGCATTTCCAATGGAAGCCCATATGGTTTGACCAAACATTTTGTTTGATGGGGGGAGGGGAAGCAGAACACATCCATCAAAGCTGTGGTCAGACACAAGTCAGGTGTCAGACACAAGGCAAGTGTCTTGAATGCAGCCCAGTAAGGGCATATGTCGACCCCGCCCGCTCACCTCCGCCCCACCCCCTCCTGGTGCTGCGGCCATCTTGGATCCTAAACACAATATAAACAATGTGAGAGGGGTGGGGCCGAGAAAGGCCCTTATTTTCCGGTTGTATCCGTCTCCTAGCAACCTAGTATCATTATGTTGGCGAAGAGCGCTCCCTCTAGCGTAATCACTGAAAACACGCATTTGACATCCAGGGACGTCCATGGCAGTCAAGTGTTGGATTTGATATGACGTCCATGGGTGGCAGGCAATGTGTTGTAATCTATTCAACTGTACAATCTGTATGACCTTTCTGCCAAACCTTGGATATTATCTTTGGTAATGTGTAGAATCAATGTTAATGTAAAGTGTGTCTTTGTGTTCGTTGCAGACTCTGTATGACAGCGTCTATCTGACGCTGTACAACATCTGTTTCACCTCTCTGCCCATCCTGGTGTACAGCCTGTTTGAACAGCTGGTTCACCCACACGTGCTGCAAAGCAAACCTGTCCTGTACAGGTGAGCCTCTCTGAACCCTGCTTTCCATCTACTGTAGCACTGTCTGGCATGTAGTAATATCTCCATATTCATAACTTGTTTTGTTGTTTTTTCGAAAATGAACGCCCTACTTGGTCACACTGCAGCGACACACGAAAGCATCAAATGTAGCAGATCTACGAGGATCTGCTACTTTTGATACATTTGAATCTGAATCCTGAAAAGTCTTGGAAACGTGAGGTTTCCACCCGACAGGGACGATATAGTAATGAGTGCTTGTCAGCAGGCATAATGATGTCACTTGACTTGTAGTCAAATGCAGATTTCAGGCAGCGCTTATTTTCTTGTGTGTGTTGTGTTACAGGGACATCAGTAGGAACTCTGCTGTCCTTCAAGAGGTTTATTGTCTTGTGTGTGTTGTGTTACAGGGACATCAGTAGGAACTCTGCTGTCCTTCAAGAGGTTTATTGTCTTGTGTGTGTTGTGTTACAGGGACATCAGTAGGAACTCTGCTGTCCTTCAAGAGGTTTATTGTCTTGTGTGTGTTGTGTTACAGGGACATCAGTAGGAACTCTGCTGTCCTTCAAGAGGTTTATTGTCTTGTGTGTGTTGTGTTACAGGGACATCAGTAGGAACTCTGCTGTCCTTCAAGAGGTTTATTGTCTTGTGTGTGTTGTGTTACAGGGACATCAGTAGGAACTCTGCTGTCCTTCAAGAGGTTTATTGTCTTGTGTGTGTTGTGTTACAGGGACATCAGTAGGAACTCTGCTGTCCTTCAAGAGGTTTATTGTCTTGTGTGTGTTTTGTTACAGGGACATCAGTAGGAACTCTGCTGTCCTTCAAGAGGTTTATTGTCTTGTGTGTGTTGTGTTACAGGGACATCAGTAGGAACTCTGCTGTCCTTCAAGAGGTTTATTGTCTTGTGTGTGTTGTGTTACAGGGACATCAGTAAGAACTCTGCTGTCCTTCAAGAGGTTTATTGTCTTGTGTGTGTTGTGTTACAGGGACATCAGTAGGAACTCTCTGCTGTCCTTCAAGAGGTTTATTGTCTTGTGTGTGTTGTGTGTGTTACAGGGACATCAGTAGGAACTCTCTGCTGTCCTTCAAGAGGTTTATTGTCTTGTGTGTGTTGTGTGTGTTACAGGGACATCAGTAGGAACTCTCTGCTGTCCTTCAAGAGGTTTATTGTCTTGTGTGTGTTGTGTGTGTTACAGGGACATCAGTAGGAACTCTCTGCTGTCCTTCAAGAGGTTTATTGTCTTGTGTGTGTTGTGTTACAGGGACATCAGTAGGAACTCTCTGCTGTCCTTCAATAGGTTTATTGTCTTGTGTGTGTTGTGTTACAGGGACATCAGTAGGAACTCTGCTGTCCTTCAAGAGGTTTATTGTCTTGTGTGTGTTGTGTTACAGGGACATCAGTAGGAACTCTGCTGTCCTTCAAGAGGTTTATTGTCTTGTGTGTGTTGTGTTACAGGGACATCAGTAGGAACTCTGCTGTCCTTCAAGAGGTTTATTGTCTTGTGTGTGTTGTGTTACAGGGACATCAGTAGGAACTCTCTGCTGTCCTTCAAGAGGTTTATTGTCTTGTGTGTGTTGTGTTACAGGGACATCAGTAGGAACTCTCTGCTGTCCTTCAAGAGGTTTATTGTCTTGTGTGTGTTGTGTTACAGGGACATCAGTAGGAACTCTCTGCTGTCCTTCAAGAGGTTTATTGTCTTGTGTGTGTTGTGTTACAGGGACATCAGTAGGAACTCTCTGCTGTCCTTCAAGAGGTTTATTGTCTTGTGTGTGTTGTGTTACAGGGACATCAGTAGGAACTCTCTGCTGTCCTTCAAGAGGTTTGGGTACTGGACATTCCTGGCCTTCTGTCATGCCTTTGTCTTCTTCTTCGGCTCGTATATGCTGATGGAGGACACCACACTCATGGGAAATGGACAGGTGTGTGTAGTTAGTTATGTAGTAAACATAGGCTTTTATTCAGACTTTATTTTTTCAAGAATGCGCTCTACTCTATTAACGCATTTAGGAGGGGAACTCCTTTTTTCTTTTTTTTCGGGCATGACCTAAATTGTCCAAAACTGTAATTTTTGAATAAATGTTAGACGTTTTTTCAGAAAACGTATAGGTCAGGATTTAGAAGGCATTTTTAGAATCGGCCTCAGTCCTAAATGCGTTAAGTGACTCTCGTGTCTGCTTTCTGACAGTCTGGGTGTGTGTTTTATCTATTCTGTTTGCCAGTGTGTGTTTTGTGCCAGGTTATATAGCGCTGTTGATCTCCGTGTCTCTCTTACGTTTGCTTCTCCTCCTCTATCTACCTGCGTCGTCTCCCCTGAACTCCCTCCGTTTGCTTCTCCTCCTATCTACCTGCGTCGTCTCCCCTGAACTCCCTCCTCTCCCCTGAACTCCCTCCTCTCCCCTGAGCTCCCTCCTCTCCCCTGAAGTCCCTCCTCTCCCCTGAACTCCCTCCTCTCTCCTGAACTCCCTCCTCTCCCCTGAACTCCCTCCTCTCCCCTGAACTCCCTCCTCTCCCCTGAACTCCCTCCTCTCCCCTGAACTCCCTCCTCTCCCCTGAACTCCCTCCTCTCCCCTGAAGTCCCTCCTCTCCCCTGAACTCCCTCCTCTCCCCTGAAGTCCCTCCTCTCCCCTGAACTCCCTCCTCTCCGCTGAACTCCCTCCTCTCCCCTGAACTCCCTCCTCTCCCCTGAACTCCCTCCTCTCCCCTGAACTCCCTCCTCTCCCCTGAACTCCCTCCTCTCCCCTGAACTCCCTCCTCTCCCCTGAACTCCCCTCGGCTGCCTTATCCTAGTATTATCTTACTGCCTGTCTATCACTGTTGCAGTTTGGGATTTCAAACCTTCTGTCTGTCACCGTTGGCAGTTCGGGATTCCAAACCTCCTTTGTCTCGACTCCTGTTGCTCTTTTCTCGCACGTCTTGTTCTTCGTCCTTGTTTTTGTTCATATTAATCTTCTTCTCCTCCTTTTTTCTACGCTGTGCATGTCTTCAGATCTTGCGAGCTAACAGCCAGCTGGTAAGATGAGATCATTTCTCTGGTTGAATCACTTTCTGTCCTCATGTTTTCCTTGACATAATTGTAATTTATTTTTTATATATACTAGAATTGTCGCACGCTCCAGTCTAGGGAAAAAAATATAATAATGATAAATAAACAAACAAACAAAAAAATCATGCACCTGCAACCCAATATGCATTGCACGGTGCCACGTGATTGGCTAATGGCGTTGCCTTCCCGGAGCCCTCCGGTGTGGTTGGCTGCAGAGAGGAGAGGAAATGGGGCAAAGATCATAAATATGACAGAAATGGTAGGGAGCAATGTCAATAGCGAAGTGCGTTATGGACCTGATGGCTACTGACGTGTGGTGATTAGAGATGTGATGGGCGTAAACATAGCAATGGAAAGTGGGCTCAGACAGTGATAACGGCTGCATGATAACGGCTGCATGATAAAAACAGCTGCATGATAATAACGGCACCCACTTCTCACTTGTAAGATAAGATATAATTTTAAAGACTTTCAGTTCAGTAGAACTTGACTGTGATCACAAATGCATTTGCAGCACCGGTTCATTTGTTGAAAAACCAGTGAAATAGCTTGTTGGATGGGAGCCTCATGATGGGAGCCATATGAGGTTTCCAACCCTATAATTACTATAATTTCTATAATTACGTAATTCTACACTTCCTCAGCATTTCTTTTTATTATTATTATTTAAACTGTTTTTTTTAATGTGGTGTAGGTGTTCGGGAACTGGTCATTCGGCACGTTGGTCTTCACCGTCATGGTCATCACTGTCAACCTAAAGGTACAGTACATTACAGAACTCTACAGTCCTAAAACAATAGTCCATAATACTAAAACAAACAGTTGTTCAGTCCCTTCAAATTATCCATAATGGTTAGTATAATATCATTCATGTAACGGCCGGGCTACACCGGGCGATTTTGTGCGCGTTTACGTGTATACGCACACACGCGCTTTTAGGTCCAGTCCTATTTTAAGTGCGCGTACACAGGGCTCACATGTGCGCGTAAACACGCGCGAAAAGCCTGGTGTAGCCCGTCCGTAATTTGTATATTTATACTGTATTATCGTCTCTGTCTTGTGTCGTGTTCAGAACTGTTACTTTTCAGGATTCAAATTCAAAAAACGGCAAAGGTAGCAGAGCTTGCAGATCTGCTACTTTTGCTGCTGTTGTGTGACGCTGTAGGGCGTTATTCATTTACGAAAAAAGCATACAAATTCAAAACACAGTGATAAATGGTAAATGGTGCATTTATATAGCGCCTTTATCCAAGGCGCTTTACATAGATTGTGCATTACATTCACGCATTCACACACACATTCATACACCAATGGCGGCGGAAACCATGCAAGGCACCAACCAGCACATCAGGAGCAATTAGGGGTTCAGTGTCTTGCTCAAGGACACTTCGACACTAACTCTGGGGGAGCCCGGGTTCGAACTGGCAACCTTGCGGTTGCCATCCAGCCACTCTACCCCTGAGCCACCGCCGCCCTGTGATAAGAGGTTTCTGCCCGACAGCAACGGACGACATGTCTGTTCAGTGTTCACAGCACCGACCGGTAATATTCAGAATGTTGAGATGTCTGCAGCCGTGCTGTCACTGGGATGATACAGTGGCTTGCAGAAGAGCATCTCTCTGTGGGGCCGAGCCAGCAGCACGCTGCGTAGCATCTCTCTGTGGAGCATCTCTCTGTGGAGCATCTCTCTGTGGGGCCGAGCCAGCAGCACGCTGCGTAGCAGAGAGATGAAGATGTGTTGTTGTGGCGGCGATATGAAATCACTGCTGAGGTGTTTGTATGATGTCAGCGGCCATTAGCTGCAACAAGACTTGTTCATTAGTCGCAGACCATGTAGGGGTCAAGGTCTTTTTTTCTACAGAACTGTAGGTGTATTGATCTATAAAGCAGGCATTACAAATACATCTCTCTCTCTCCTTCTTCTTCTGTGTGTGCGTGTGCGTGTGTGTGTGCATGCGTGTGTGTGTGTGTGTGTGTGTGCGCGCGTGTGGTAACAGTTGGCGTTGGAGACCCATTTCTGGACGTGGATGAACCATTTTGTGACTTGGGGCTCAATAGCTTTCTATTTTATCTTCTCCCTTTTCTACGGAGGAATCATCTGGTGAGAAGGATCAAATCTTGTATGTCTTGATGTATAGAATGTTGTTGTACAACATGTTGCTTTAGGAACCGACAGGTGCTACGTATTTAATCTTTAAAATGTCAGCACTGCCATAATTAACGGGATAGTTGAGTTTGGGGGTTGAGTTGATGTGTTGCCAGCCTCCTTTAGCCAAACACACTACACCATTGCATGGTGAAGCCGCTGTTACATTCACTTTGAATGGTGGTGTTGGCGCTACTGCCCTCTGGTGGTGTTGGCGCTACCGCCCTCTGGTGGTGTTGGCACTACCGCCCTCTGGTGGTGTTGGCGCTAGCGCCCTCTGGTGGTGTTGGCGCTACCGCCCCTCTTGTGGTGTTGGCGCTACCGCCCCTCTCGCATATCTCAAAACGAGATCTATGTTGGCACTTGATTCTCTGGACAAAAATAGCAGACCTACAAGCTCGTATGAGCTTGTAGATCTGCTATTTTTCAATAGCTAAATTATAACATAATTTTAAAAGACCAAAAGGGGTTCCCACCCAAAATGGGTTAACAAGACGGGGGGGGGTGGGGGGGGGGGGGGGGGCTTCCCATTAGTCTCAATATAGAGAGACAAATGTTAGATTAGTGTGAGGTGAAGATTAGTGTGAGGTTAAGTTTAGCCATAGTTTTAGTGAGGTTAGGATTACTTTTTTGTGAGTTTAAGGTTAGGCTTAGTTATAATGCGCGCCCCTACACCAAATGTATTAGAACAGTGAGAGGGGGGTCGGACTAATGCCACGCTGCCAGCAAAACACCAGAATCACGAGAATCTCTTCTTCCCTCCCTCCCCCCAGGCCGTTCCTCCACACCCAGGACATGTACTTTGTCTTCGTCCAGCTGCTGTCCAGTGGCTCGGCCTGGATGGCCATCATCATCATCATCATCCTCTGCCTCTTCCCCGACGTGGTGAAGAAGGTGTTCTACAGACACCTGCAGCCCACCAGCACCCAGAAGAGCCAGGTAGGAGATGATAATAACTATTTACAATTTAGGCATTTAGCAGAAGCTCTTAGTCCAGAGCGATTTACAGTAAGTCATCCGTCTAACGGTAGAATAACAGATGGAGAAAGATCATGTAAAGTGAAGTGGGCCGGGAGGATGCATGTCTGGTACAGATACAGGGAGGAATGGATGGAGGATGCATGTCTGGTACAGATACAGGGAGGAATGGATGGAGGATGCATGTCTGGTACAGATACAGGGAGGAATGGATGGAGGATGCATGTCTGGTACAGATACAGGGAGGAATGGATGGAGGATGCATGTCTGGTACAGATACAGGGGGATGGATGGAGGATGCATGTCTGGTACAGATACAGGGGATGGATGGAGGATGCATGTCTGGTACAGATACAGGGGATGGATGGAGGATGCATGTCTGGTACAGATACAGGAGGATGGATGGAGGATGCATGTCTGGTACAGATACAGGGAGGAATGGATGGAGGATGCATGTCTGGTACAGATACAGGGAGGAATGGATGGATGGAGGATGCATGTCTGGTACAGATACAGGGAGGATGGATGGAGGATGCATGTCTGGTACAGATACAGGGAGGATGGATGGAGGATGCATGTCTGGTACAGATACAGGGGATGGATGGAGGATGCATGTCTGGTACAGATACAGGGGATGGATGGAGGATGCATGTCTGGTACAGATACAGGAGGATGGATGGAGGATGCATGTCTGGTACAGATACAGGGAGGAATGGATGGAGGATGCATGTCTGGTACAGATACAGGGGGATGGATGGAGGATGCATGTCTGGTACAGATACAGGGAGGAATGGATGGATGGAGGATGCATGTCTGGTACAGATACAGGGAGGATGGATGGAGGATGCATGTCTGGTACAGATACAGGGAGGATGGATGGAGGATGCATGTCTGGTACAGATACAGGGAGGATGGATGGAGGATGCATGTCTGGTACAGATACAGGGATGGATGGAGGATGCATGTCTGGTACAGATACAGGAGGAATGGATGGAGGATGCATGTCTGGTACAGATACAGGGAGGAATGGATGGAGGATGCATGTCTGGTACAGATACAGGGGGATGGATGGAGGATGCATGTCTGGTACAGATACAGGGAGGAATGGATGGAGGATGCATGTCTGGTACAGATACAGGGAGGATGGATGGAGGATGCATGTCTGGTACAGATACAGGGAGGATGGATGGAGGATGCATGTCTGGTACAGATACAGGGATGGATGGAGGATGCATGTCTGGTACAGATACAGGGGAATGGATGGAGGATGCATGTCTGGTACAGATACAGGGGAATGGATGGAGGATGCATGTCTGGTACAGATACAGGGAGGAATGGATGGAGGATGCATGTCTGGTACAGATACAGGGAGGATGCATGTCTGGTACAGATACAGGGAGGAATGGATGGAGGATGCATGTCTGGTACAGATGGATGGAGGATGCATGTCTGGTACAGATACAGGGATGAATGGATGGAGGATGCGTGTCTGGTACAGATACAGGGAGGAATGGATGGAGGATGCATGTCTGGTACAGATACAGGGAGGAATGGATGGAGGATGCATGTCTGGTACAGATACAGGGAGGATGGATGGAGGATGCATGTCTGGTACAGATACAGGGAGGAATGGATGGAGGATGCGTGTCTGGTACAGATACAGGGAGGAATGGATGGAGGATGCATGTCTGGTACAGATACAGGGGGATGGATGGAGGATGCATGTCTGGTACAGATACAGGGATGGATGGAGGATGCATGTCTGGTACAGATACAGGGGGATGGATGGAGGATGCATGTCTGGTACAGATACAGGGGGATGGATGGAGGATGCATGTCTGGTACAGATACAGGGAGGATGGATGGAGGATGCATGTCTGGTACAGATACAGGGAGGAATGGATGGAGGATGCATGTCTGGTACAGATACAGGGAGGAATGGATGGAGGATGCATGTCTGGTACAGATACAGGGAGGATGGATGGAGGATGCGTGTCTGGTACAGATACAGGGAGGAATGGATGGAGGATGCATGTCTGGTACAGATACAGGGAGGAATGGGTGGATGGAAGAAGGGAGGAGATAGAGTGGTTGTCAGATAGAGGGTGAAAGAGGTCAAGGCTTTGCAGGGTTAAAAATATTACTGGATTCCCAAAAGTGTCACAATGGGCCTCATTCATGAAACATCAGAATCAGATGTGGCCTTTAAGTGTACTTATTACGAGCATTTCCAAAAACATTGTGACTCTCTCTCTCTCTCTCTCTCTCTCTCTCTCTCTCTCTCTAATCTGATTTTGTTCCTGGTACAATCAAAATGGATTTATGTTTGGGAACATACAAGACGACATTAGGTTACTGGCTTCTCCTTAGTATTGCACTTTTGCTAAATCAATTGCAGTACAGCCATATCTCATTTGAAACAAAATGTTTCAGAACAGGAACAGAAAGCATTCAACATCTGGTACACTTAGGGGGGGGGCAACTCTAAGGTGGAGGCTATATATGTATTTTCTTCCTTTCCCTCATGATGTGAAACATTTGTGAAGGAAACTAACATTTGAATGTCTGTGTCAATCTTTTAAATACAGTAGATTGTGATGTTCTTCCCTCTTATTTACAGACACTATGCATGGCTGTCTGTCACCACACACAAGCTCTGTTTCTTACTTACTTTCTCTCTCTATCTCTCTTTCTCTCTCCTCTGTCACCCACACACCCCCCCCCCCCCCCCCCCCCCCCCACACACACACACACACAGTGCATTTTATACTAGCGGTGACAAAAGCCAGGAAACATCCAAGTGTAGCCATAGCTGCCAAGTCGTCGTTGAAGTGTTGCTCAAGCCGCACTGCGTAAATGAAAAGGATAGGGAATAAATAGCAACTGGTTTCTGTCTCTTACGGAACGGAGCAGGACTGTGAAACAAAACATCGATTGACGCTTCACTGCGTCATTGGAGCGCTGGAAAACGTTGAAGCCGGCTCAACTTTTTTTTTCTTTTTTGAGTGGTGCAACCACTCCAAGGAACAGTGACTATGTTACTATGGGACTATGTTACTATGTTTAGAGTACCAATAGGGGGTGCTGTTGCACCACTCGCTTCAGACTGGTCTGATTTTTTTTTTGAAGCGTGTCACTCGCAGCAGCACACCCATCGCAGGGGTTGGGCGTTTGTTGCCGATAGTGTAAACGCAGCAACATGCACGCGCGAGCGCACACACACACACACACACACACACACACACACACACACACACACACACACACACACACACTTTTTAACATTTTAACATGTTCTTCTGTCCAGCACCTTTGATTGTATTATAGTTTGGATGTGCGTGCCTGTGCAAACAGGCACGCAGAGAGTTTATCTAAACACGGAAAGCTCATACTTTTCTTCCTGTCTTTTATCTTGCATTGAATTAACCCTGTTTCTCCTTTCAACTGCCTTGTGTTGTTGTTTCTAACCTACTGTATGTCTCGTTCTGTCCTCTTTGTGTGTGTGTGTGTGTGTGTGTGTGTGTGTGGGCGCTATCCTATACTTGCCTGTGGATTTGTTTCCCTCTCCAAATGTGTGTGTGTGTGTGTGTGGTCGCACCCTATCCCTGTGTAGAATTACTCCAACCGTGTGCCGATAGGTGACGACTTCATCGCTCTGCAGCCTCTGTCCAGAGCCAAGGGCCAGCTTGGCAGGATTAGGTAGAGGGGCCCAAATACACTGTGTTACATTGTGGCTGTCAGGCAGAAACCTCCTCTCTCCGTATTCTGACTCTTTGTATTTTCTCGTAAATTAATGACCTACTACGATCATACTACAGTGTCAAAAATAGCAGATCCGAAATGACATGCATGCCAGGTTTCAAGCTTGTCGCTCTGCTACTTTTGCTACTTTTAAATTTGAATCACGGTTTTTGGACAAAAGAGGTTTCTCCACCCGACAAAGACCATATAAACCACAGGAGTGCTTTGTTCAAAGTGTTATTTAACTTTGGTAACTGGCTGAACTAGGCGTCTCAAGCTGTTGCTTGGATTCAGTCGCTACGAAAACCAACAGTTTTCAACAACAAACGTGTATAGCCATGGTGAGTTGGTGACTAAACCATTTTTCATGACTGAAAATGCACCACCAAACTTATATTTGTGACTGAAATCTCCCTGTAACAGATGCGTGGCTCGATAGATGCATCACTTTTTTGAATAGTTAACAAAATAGTTAACAAAAAGAAAAAAGTGTAAACATTGCTTTTCAGAAAAAGCACTCCTGTTATCTGGATTCTATCCATTCAATGTACTGAGGCCCAGTTCTAACACTGGCAGCATGTTTATCTGGATTCTATCCGTTCAATGTACTGAGGCCCAGTTCTGACACTGGCAGCATGTTTATCTGGATTCTATCCGTTCAATGTACTGAGGCCCAGTTCTGACACTGGCAGCATGTTTATCTGGATTCTATCCGTTCAATGTACTGAGGCCCAGTTCTAACACTGGCAGCATGTTTATCTGGATTCTATCCGTTCAATGTACTGAGGCCCAGTTCTAACACTGGATTCTATCCGTTCAATGTACTGAGGCCCAGTTCTAACACTGGATTCTATCCGTTCAATGTACTGAGGCCCAGTTCAATGTACTGAGGCCCAGTTCAATGTACTGAGGCCCAGTTCAATGTACTGAGGCCCAGTTCAATGTACTGAGGCCCAGTTCAATGTACTGAGGCCCAGTTCTAACACTGGCAGCATGCACACTGCCAGGCTACCTTTGCATGTATAGGAAGAGAATGTGCATGTGAGCCAGATCTGTGTAAGACAATAATAATAACCACATAGGATCACAATTTAATATGATCTCCTGGGTATAAATCTAACGTCTTACGCTCGGTTTATACTCCATCGTATGACATTAAATACGATGCAACTCTTTATGAGCAGGTGGATCGGCTTGCTGTATATTCTACATGCAACGATGGCATCATACGACCAAGTATAAATCAGACTTTAAATTCTATTTTTCCTTCCTTGCTTCCTTACATTTTGTTCTGGTTTCTTATCCATCTCTTACTGACTAAAATGAATGCAAGTAGCCTTGCCGAGCCATGAGGCCCATAGGGCAGGAGCCTATCTCCTGTTTCTGTAGCGTGAGGCAGCTTGATGTACAAGTACACCCCCTGGACATGACGCTAGTATGTCGCAGGGACTTACCCCCAATCCAACCCTTGATGCTGAGTGTCAAGCAGGGAGGCATTGGGTCCCATTTTTAGAGTCTTTGGTATGACCCGGCCGGGGATTGAACCCCAACCTCCCAGTCTCAGGGCGGACACTCTAACCACAAGGCCACTGAGCTGGTAAATGAATGCAAGCCCGCTCCTATTGGTTAGATCCTGAGTCCCAGAGAGACCGGCGTCCTTTCTCATCGACTTGACTTAGATCCGTGACTTAGATCCGTAATATCCTGAGAAGTAACCAATCAAAAGGGGCGAAGGAGGGAGAACGGAGGCACAGCGCGTGTGCTTGTGTCAGAACGGGGCCTCGTTGTCTTTGTCTTTGCCTGCTGTGACTGCATGCCCTGGACATGTCAGTCAGCATTCTGTCTGCGAGAGGCTTTGGAGGATGTGGTGTATTGTAAAAGCCTGTGGAGGATGTGGTGTATTGTAAAAGCCTGTGTGTGGATGTGGTGTATTGTAAAAGCCTGTGGAGGATGTGGTGTATTGTAAAAGCCTGTGGAGGATGTGGTGTATTGTAAAAGCCTGTGGAGGATGTGGTGTATTGTAAAAGCCTGTGTGTGGATGTGGTGTATTGTAAAAGCCTGTGTGTGGATGTGGTGTATTGTAAAAGCCTGTGGAGGATGTGGTGTATTGTAAAAGCCTGTGTGTGGATGTGGTGTATTGTAAAAGCCTGTGTGTGGATGTGGTGTATTGTAAAAGCCTGTGGAGGATGTGGTGTATTGTAAAAGCCTGTGTGTGGATGTGGTGTATTGTAAAAGCCTGTGTGTGGATGTGGTGTATTGTAAAAGCCTGTGTGTGGATGTGGTGTATTGTAAAAGCCTGTGGAGGATGTGGTGTATTGTAAAAGCCTGTGGAGGATGTGGTGTGTTGTAAAAGCCTGTGGAGGATGTGGTGTATTGTAAAAGCCTGTGTGTGGATGTGGTGTATTGTAAAAGCCTGTGGAGGATGTGGTGTATTGTAAAAGCCTGTGGAGGATGTGGTGTATTGTAAAAGCCTGTGGAGGATGTGGTGTATTGTAAAAGCCTGTGGAGGATGTGGTGTATTGTAAAAGCCTGTGTGTGGATGTGGTGTATTGTAAAAGCCTGTGGAGGATGTGGTGTATTGTAAAAGCCTGTGTGTGGATGTGGTGTATTGTAAAAGCCTGTGGAGGATGTGGTGTATTGTAAAAGCCTGTGTGTGCTGTGTGTGGACATCCCACTTGATGCCTGTAGTTTGCACCCATTGAATGTCTGGCATTCCCGTGGAACGTTGACCTCGTGAGACCTGCTTTAATCACTGCTGTCTGCCACACCGCCTGCTAATGCACGATGGAGGAGGGGAGGACCACAGTGAAGGAATGAAAGAACGCTGACTAAGGTGTTCTGAGAGCATTAGCTCAGTAAAACCTATAGTAGTGTTTCTCTTGCCGGGGAAAAGCACATACCCTACCGTTCTCTAACTCTACTTGAAGGATCATTGCTGTAAGCCAGAGGGTGCCCACACTTTTTTGATTCGATTACTACTTTTAAACTGACCAGCTCAACAAGATCTACCCACCCCATAAAATATGATCCCGTTGCTAAAAACAAAATGTTTTAAACAGTTACCTGAGGCGTTAGTTATAAGACAAACACACTTAGAATGGGAAATAGAAGAGCAAAATGGAATTGGTAGGGTTTTTTTATACATATAACTTTGTAATGTTTGTAACGTTCTGGAAAACAATGTATTGCTTTGTGGGTTTGAGCTGACAGGTCCTTTTTATGTCAATCAATCAAGTCACCTTAATTCAAGTGGAAGATGCCAAAAAAAGATTATTATATTTTGTGCGATCTACCTTTTGGGCACCCCTGCTGTAAGCTATGCTTTCCATCAACATCTTCCCCAGGTTACAGAAAGTGGTCTCGGTTTATGTAGTTGTTGTATCTTGTATCACACGTCAGTGGAGTTAAGCATTCCTCTTTTTGAAGCATGTGCATTTTGTGCAGTGTGACATAGAGTGTCAGCTTAACTCTGAGAGTGTAAAATATATATACATATATGGTCGGATCGGTGGTGCGAGGTAGGTGTAGTAAGTGTGAGGGCCGCTTAACTTATGGCTCGTTCACACTGCAAGATTTTTGCCCCGATTTTGCTGTCGCCAACCTTTTTAGGCACTCGCAGACAACATGTGCTCTTGAACAGTGGTGACGGTGAAATTATGTTTGACTTTTTTGAATATCAACTCATCAAGACAGCCATGGAACTCTACTTGTTCACCCTTCAGACCAAATGTTTGCTCTGACAGTTCCACCCGGGCCTATATAGGCCTACCTCAGGTGTACCAAATTAGGCTAACGCCAGGCCCCACCCAACACCACTCAGTGAAATGATTAGTGCCACAGAATCCAACTACACCCTGTACACTCACTCAGTGCAACCCAACTAACACTTTAAATCAGTGGTTCTCAAACAGTGGTCTGGGGACCACCAGTGGTCCTTGAGGGGGTTCCAGGTGGTCCCCAGCTAAATGATGGAGAGTTGGTAACCTAATGGACCCTTTAGATCTTTAACTCTTGAGTAAAATGACCATTTTAATCTCTCAACAGTTACATTATTGTTAAACATCTGCATTACTCAATTTACAAGTCCACACAATTAGAGAGCGTACTGTAGAAGAATTGTTATTTTGTTATTGTTTTCCGGCTGTTATCTCTCCTACGGTAACACATCAATACAGCATGGAATTGTGGACAAAATCTTATCTCAAAATCTTATCTCAAAATCTTATCTCTGTGCTACTGTGACTCACAGAAGAACACCCTCAGCTGCATGGATGCTTGGCTGCATGCCGTGTATTTCACTTTCAGCATGTTATTTCAGCAAACCTCTTATCTCCATATTCTATTATTATTATTATTATTATTATTATTATTATTATTCTTTTTTTTGCCAGGTGCTTGAAAAGCACCTGGACTACATTTGCTACTATACCTCTAGTAGCGACCGTAGTGGATACTTTTTCACTACGGCTGCCTCGGCTCTAGGCTGCCTCTAAGCCAATGGGAGACTTTTACCCATAAAACCCATACTCTGAACGCCGCAACATGAAGCCTTGAGCTGAGGCAGCTGGCACAAACTGGTTACTGTAGAATGTAGATGTTCATAAACAAGAGCTTAAACAAGAGTTATTCTTGTTTTAATGTAAATTAATGCCCTACTTGATCACACTACAAGTAGCAGATCCACAAGCTCGAAATGTGTCGCGAACTGTTTTGGACATGTGAGGATTCCACCTGACAGAGACGTTATTTATGTTATGACTCGTATTATAATGGGACTGATGACTAGACAATCCAAGCTCCCTCGGGTAAAAGGACCCAAATCGTGAACATGTTTCATCCTTTTGAAGTTTTCACGTTTACATTCATTGAGCTGGGTGGATGTGGGTGGATACTTACTGGGAAATGTAACAAACATTAGCTTTCCTACTGTTAGCTCTGGAACTGAATATTGTTGGCATTCAAACATCATCTCCCCAATATAATGATAATAATGTTTTATGATAATAATGACTGTTTTATATGCATAGTGCTTTTCATGGTAATACTTGATAACACAGGTGGAAATGGGAAGTCTTTCCATAAACAGAATGAGCAGAAAAACTGTTGACGTTTGTGTTTTTCCGATCGTAAGTACCCTCTGTGTGGTGCAGGACTCTGGGATGTACATAATGCACACCTTGCAAGCGATCACATTTTTCATAATTGGATTCAGTTATTTGTGAAGTTGCTGGAACTCTTTGTGTATGGCCTGCTGTGTCTGAATTTAAAATCAAAGGATTAATAATAATTACCTTTCACACAATTGAAATCATTCATGAAATATTAAATTGTTTTCGTCTAATGAGATTAGCAGGAGGCAATCACTACAGAGGCTCAGGGGTATGTCTAGGCCTTCCAGTGCTTGTCGACTCTCTGGTGCTAATAGGTTAGCACAAGGTTAATTGGTTTCGACACTAATGTGCCATTTGCTTTGCTTGAATTAGCTTTTTTTCCCCCCATGACACAACTTTCATATGCCTCCGGTTTTTCTGCTCACGTTGTTTTTCCCTGCTGTCTCTTCATCGTACAAAACTTTTTCTTTTGTCAAAGTGTTCACTTGTCTCCTCTCCTGTGTAGATTTTAAAGCCCCTCTGTCAGTGACCCATCTCCAAGCACTTCTTGTCAAACAGCTGCATGATTGTTTCCACCAGTCATAATCCCAATTAAAATTGTTATGCTGTGTAAGTAAAAGATTATTGCTGACAAATTGTTTGAAGGTTGTATATGAGGTCACCGGAGAGGAGTTTCAAAAAGGAGACCTTTGGCTAGGAATGCATCTGCGTATGTTGGAACACTATAGAAGGTGTAAATTGAACTGACTTGCCAAATGACTCTTCTCAGTTAATTTACTAGTCTGTTTAGTTGGCAGATTAATTGCCAACTAACCAGACTGGTCAAGTTTCACCCATCATTATTTGTTGGCTGGCTGACAAAACTGCAGTGTGGCTTATTAATGTTTCTTATTTTCCTGGATGACTGACCCACTGACTGTCTGGCTGGCTGGCTGATTGACTGGCTGGCTGACTGACTGACTGACTGGCTGGCTGGCTGACTGACTGACTGGCTGGCTGGCTGACTGGCTGGCTGGCTGGCTGACTTACTGGCTGGCTGGCTGGCTGGCTGGCTGACTTGCTGGCTGACTGACTGGCTGGCTGGCTGACTGGCTGGCTGGCTGGCTGACTTACTGGCTGGCTGGCTAGCTGGCTGGCTGGCTGACTTGCTGGCTGACTGACTGGCTGGCTGGCTGGCTGACTGACTGGCTGGCTGGCTGACTGACTGACTGACTGGCTGGCTGGCTGGCTGACTGGCTGGCTGGCTGGCTAACAGCACTCACAGTCAGCATCTTGTGTCCTTCAGATGGAAGAGGATGAGCGTTCAGTCGGCCCAGAATATGACCCTGTTAAAGCCCAGCGGAGCCCAGGGGAGCCCAATTGGCACCTGCTAGCTGCTTGTCCTCCTCCCCCTGCTGCCCCCCGGCCCAGACCCCTGCTCCCCTAGGTAGTACCACCCCAAATACTGTGTTAGAAGCAGCTCCATGCTGCACTGCACCTGTACAGTACATCGTGTTACAGCCAACCCTGCATCCTCTCCCTCCCTCCGCATGTTGTCTATTACTTCCCCCATGCCCCCCCCCCTTTCTTGTTTACCCTGATTCATGCTTTGTTGTACGACAGGATTGGCTTATATTGGCTATTTTTGGCGAGTGACTGCCGTGCATAAGTGAAGACCATTCCATGAATCCAGTCCACATCACCCTGGCTGCTACCTGACGCAACTGCTTTCACCTCTGCACTGTCCCACCCCCACCCTGCTCCCACCCCCACCCCCCACCCCCACCCTGCTCCCACCCCCACCCCCACCCCCCACCCCCACCCTGCTCCCACCCCCACCCCCCACCACCACCCTGCTCCCACCCCCACCCCCCACCACCACCCTGCTCCCACCCCTATAGTCATTGACTGGACAGTTGGTTGTGATATTTAAAGAAAGCGAATGCTGTTGGCATGTTGGTCTCCGTGTTGTCTAGTCTCCCCATAGTGCCTGCTCCCAGTAATGTCACTCACTATTGGAGCCTGAATGTCTCTCGTTCTGATCACCAGGGGTTTTCTTGCACTGTCCTAAAGTATTATTTTATGTCATACAGAGAAAAATATAGATGTATGTGTGGTTGATTGTGGTTGTGTCCATGTTTGTTTGTTTGTTGTTGGGTTTTTTCTCTCTTTTTTTTTATTTGAAAGTTATAGTTTTGGTGACAAAGGTGTCAGCACATTATAGTACTGTATGTCATGTAGGTTTGTCATATAACTTTGGTTCATCATTCATATACATTTCATCATTTAAGTTTCCAAATTAGATCTGGATCTTTTACAAGGACCTGAAACTTGTACTTGTGCATGCGTTCATACTGCAGAACCTTAAGAGCTCAGTCTGGTGGTCCTCCTGACTCCTGGTCCTTGGACCTCGTGATGCCATGAACCAATACTACAGTGCTGTAAATAAGGCTGTAAGACTGTAAATAAGGCGACGTGACAAATTAATCGGTAGTCAGGATTGACTGCCGGCTACAGTAGCCGACAGGTTGGTGAAGCAAGCTAAATACTGTAGGTGCTGTAGCGTTATGGATGGCTGACAGTGCTCATAGCATGCAATCATAGCAACATCAAAAATATCGAGGACACTTGTCGGGCAGAAACCTCTTATCTACATATTCTAACTTGGTTTCTAATAACCCATTCAGGCCTGACGTCGAAAAAAAAAAAACGTTCGCTCTGAAAGAATATATATTCAAAGATTTGTGCCGCATTTTTACGATTTTTCAAAAATAGCAGACCTACAAGTTCATAGCGCGCCACTCGGTGGCGCGCTATGAGCTTGTAGATCTGCTATTTTTCAATAGCTAAAGTATAACATAATGCTTAGTTAAAACACCAAAAGGGGTTAAAAGCTATAATATGACACAGATGCGTCCTCAGGTCTAAATGGGATAAAGTATCTAAATTAGCAGATCCACACGCTCGAAGCACGGCATGAAGTGACACGTTTGGAGCGTGTAGATCTGCTACTTTTGCTTCTTTTGAATTTGAATCCTGAACGTCACAGTTTTGGACATAATGTGGTTTCCACCCAACAGAGACGATAATACTGTAAGACTGTGGCTTGGAATCCGATAATGTGTTTGTATTGCTTTAATACAAGATAGAAATTAAGAAATGTTTCAATACCTAATGGAACATGGATTCTTCAGTATTAAACATGGGCTCGTGATCATTCTAATTGTAAATGCATTACATTTACAGAGCATCGTACTGTATGTGGCAGCATCGACAGAATAATTCACATCTCTCTCCTGGCCTTGTGTTCTGCTGGTTGCCAAGAGACATTAGGTTGGCTTCATACCAACAAAGTGTCTAATGCAGAGAAATGCCGTATCATTAGCACCAACAACTAAACAAGCACACAGGCTTTAGCACAAGGAAATTTATGTTTTTTTTTTGTAATCACCATAATGGGGGGGAGGGCTGGAAACAGATAGATTTAACCAAATATTAACTGTTGTTTTCCAATAACACAATTAATGAACAGTCGAGGAGTACACATTTGTGCCGTGACATCATCCTCTTCTCTTATTCATGCTCTTCTGTCTTTGTGTCCCTCCCTGACATCTCCCTTCCTGCCCCACCGGTGCTGACACAGGTAAACAGAGAAACCTGATCCGCTAGGCATCGACTCCCCTTCAGTCGTCTTCCCTGCAGCCAGCCCTGCCTGCCCCTCTCCGCAGCGCCTCCGTTCATTTTGCATATCTCATGATTGGGCTGATCAGCAGTTTCAGCCCACGGCTCGAATCACGTGCGGGAAATACCGACGGTAGAACAAGAGTAGAATATCTAATAATAAGCAAAGCAAAACATTGTTGAGGGCAGGGAATACAGATGAAGGGGTGGGGGGGGGGGGGGGGGGGGGTCCCCCCTCCTCCCTGTCCTGTGAATCTAAAGGCCAAGTGTCCATGGCCTTGGTGTGCAGATATAAATGGTTGTGGGCTGTGTATCGATTGCTTAGTAATCCATCACGGCTCAAACTGTCTGACAGAAGGACATTCGTTTGTGTTTATAGTCATATACAATGTATATGTTATGTCATGTGACTAAAAGCATTATAGCAAAAGGCCGAAGCACACCTCAAAAGGCTGGTGACAGGTGCGTAGGGCAATAATAGAGCATATCATGAAAAGGGTATCTGTGAAAGACAAAGTAGAGGTCCCACACACTGTCAGACACTTGCCAACAAAAATGTTGCTGCTCTTTATTAGGTCGACGTCAGGACAATCGTCAACAATTGTCTGTCCTGATGAAGGTCTAAGCGACCGAAACGGCGACCTAATAAAGAGCAACAAATTGTTTTTGGCAAGTGTCTGACAGTGTGCGACTGTGCGGGACCTCTTCTTTGTCTTTCAAAGATACCCTTTTCAAGTGACTAAAAGCAGAATTCTGTGGAAAACGACATCAACAACGGTAGACCATCCACTTCAACCATACATCCTAATGAATACCAATAAAATGCTTAATAATAAAGAAATTCAGGTCTTGATAATAGGCTAAACATATTTTTTTTAGGCCAAATGTTGTTGCAGGTAACATATTATTTCCTCATAATTATAGGCAAATCAGTTCACCTTCATCCATTGTCATCACTGTTGGTATGGCTAGGTTTGCTGTCAATGTACGGTGTGTGCATCATAAAACTGGCAGTAGGATGTTCACTCCTGCCTTGGCTGTGTTTGGTTAACTGAGGATTGTGGCTGTAGTCTCCCATCTGTTGGGATTACCTACTGCAGCAGGGCCGAGGTAGCTGTTCTGTTCTGCTTTATAATGACATGAAAGTGTAGTGCCATGATGGCTGTTTTATCATTTAGATTTGTTTGATTTGGAAATATTCTCACTTAATTTCACACATTGATGAACGTGTCGGTGTTTGTATGGCATGTATGTTACCATCCTATTAATTTGGCTGTTTTTCAGCCTCCGTTGCCACCATCCTAGATTCATTACCATTTTGCAGTGAGTCCATGGATTGTAATTGTCTCTCTGTTGCCCCCCCCCCTCCCCTTGCTTTATTCCATACCTTCTTTCTTTTGTCCCATCCCTCCACCTGTACTCAAACTCACTCGTTTCCTCTCCTGCCCTTCCTCACTGGTTCCTCTGCAGTCTCTACCAGACGCCCAGGCGCAGTCCCTCAGCTGTATGGAGTCCCTGTGCTGCTACCAACATGGCCAGAGTGGCTGTACCCGCCTGGCCCACGTGCTGGAGCAAATGACCGGACAGTGCCAGGCCAGCACCAACCATTGCCACACCGCCAGCCACAACAGCAGGTGGGGGGAAGATGACCGCAGTGGTGATGGGGACTATAAGTCCTGCTCATCGCCTCTCTCCGCTCTCTTCTTCAGATAATCAGGCCTTAGATTTCTCCAGGTGCTGCATTGGGCATTTCGCCTAAGCAGAGACTGTTTCCATATGTCACCGTTGGCTGACTTTCTGGCTTTTAGTCTGACTGAAGTCATTCTCTCTTGCAAACACGAGTATGACGAAGCAGCACTGTATACTGTGTGTGTGATCTGTGAGACGCCACATGGCTACGCAGTCTTTGCAATCGGCTTAAGCTGCAATGAAGGTTAAAGGAGGAAACCAAATATTGGGACTCTAAAGACTAAGCCACCAAGGGCTGAACTTGAATTGAACATATCTCTCAGTTCAGCTGTTGAGGACGGGAGTCTGGGCCTTTTGAGTTAGCCACGCACGGGTGTGTTTGTCCCTATATCCATCCACACTACAGTAGCGTACTGTTGCCCATATAGTAGCAACCCATGCAGTCTGAACCATATAAACCAAGTGGCTGTCCAGATAATGTAATTGCGATGCTTTTTACATACGGTAGTAGTATGCAAGTGTGGAGGTTTAGGGGCCCTAGCCAGGGAGTACATAGGAAAGCAGTTTGTTTATTAAGGCCTTTGAATGGAGACCAGCTTATTTACTGTCATGGCTCTCAATAGGTCTCAATAATACACTAAAAAGTACACTCTCTTGTCTATGTCGCCCACACATTAGGGCAGACCTGTCTAGTTATTCACATTATCTATGTAGTTGTCAACGAAAGCCTTTATTTCTAGATCGAGATGGCTTCTCGTGAAAGCACTCTTAAACTTGGTTCACACACCTGCATGTCGGTTATCAGACTACTGTACTTGGTCAACTGTCACAGGGGTGGGCTTCTTGATTAGAGATGGTTCCCAAACTATTGGTGGTTCCAATAAGATTCAGATAAGCTGCTCATAGCTAGCCTGGCTAATAAGCCAGACTCAAATCACACTGTCGTGTGGTATTTGAGTCTGGAGATGCTGTGTATGGATCTTGTTTCCCGGGGGGCGGGTTCAAACATTTTCTCTTTGACGCAATTGGTTAGAGCTACTGTCAGTCAAAGGTCTCAAGCATTGAACGTCACTGTACCAAAGCCCGCCCATATTGCATACCGTGTCCCGATTGGCCACACCATTTCTCTGGTGTAGGAAATGGGCGTACAATTGATCCTCCCCAGACCGTAATCCGCCGACAGGCAATTTATTCTTTGCCAACGGCTGATTCGGTCTGGCTTATTAGCCAGGCTAGCTCATAGCAGCACCCCTTAAAATGTCCACGATGCAAAGTAGGACTTTTGAGCAGGCAGTTGCTGCATGCTGGTTTATAATTGTGCAATCTGACGTCATGTGTGTACGTCTGGAAGATAAATGAGGTCGAGCTCCTTTGTGTCTCCTGTTCCCAGTGAGGCCCGCGTAGTCAGCTGTTTGAGTGTCACTGCTTTGTGCTATTTGAATCCCAACTCTAGGACTATTGATTATCTGACCTGATCAGCCCTCTCTGCTGACGGATCAATACTTCCAAGAACAGCTCGGGAGATAAAATATTGATTACATCATCAGTAATGTGTTGATGTTGCAATCTTGTTTGTGTGCATTGCTCTCTCTAGGGCTAGGCCATGCCCAATGTTGCATTTTGTTTGTGGGTGTGGCTGTGGTGCATGCGTGTGTTTCTTTGTCCGTCGTCAGCATGTGTGTCCGAGAAGTGATGCACTGTTCATGTGTCAGTCCTCTCGCGAGCATCACCGGCATCTTAGTCAGGGTCTACACTTCTATGCCTTGGGCAAAATGATTACCCTGTTTAGGATCATCACTTTGAGTGGTTGTTCAGCCCAGAGTTCCCTGTAGAAAGCAGTTGGTGGGAAATGCACTATGGCAGTCATCCATTTCATTTTTATTGTTGCCTGGGGAAGTCGGCCTGTTAAAAGGCTTTGAAGAGATTTGGAAATGTATTCCAATTAATCCTAAAATGTCATGAGATGAATTAAAATCAATCACAATTCAACTGCATTAGGCCTGATTGAACTTTGTTCCTGGCACAACAGCTAAAACAGTTGTCGATTCAGATTGTCTGAAAAGAGCAAACAGCAGCCATCTTGCATTCCCAGGCGACAAAACCCCCAAATCATTGTAAGCAATTTAACTTTGGCCCAGATCTGTTGTATACTGTAGGATTTGGGCAACACTTGAACCACATTAATCTAGACTAGGGGCTCCCAAACATTTCCATGCCAAGGACAGCCAAATAACCATAGCCCCCCTGGGTGCGTCCCACAAGGATTGATGGCTAGATTGGCTGCCGAAATAGCCAAAGTTATTTCGGTAAATCGAAATTTGACATCAACATTACATACATTTTGTATGATTCCCGTCCCGGAAGCCCCCACGTTGAAGAGCTCTAGATCTAGACACTTTGGCTTAATCGAAGACACCTTGTCACCTTCCTGACCCCACCACTCCTCTCTCCCTCACTAAAATCCTTACCCTTACGGGTCCATTTTTACGCTCTCAGAGTGAAACTGAGGACGGAGGAACCCTGAGGACATTCTTGACTCATGGGCTCCTCTCCCTTCTCATTCTTGACTCATCGGCTCCTCTCCCTTCTCATTCTTTACTCATCGGCTCCTCTCCCTTCTCATTCTTTACTCATCGGCTCCTCTCCCTTCTCATTCTTGACTCATCGGCTCCTCTCCCTTCTCATTCTTGACTCATCGGCTCCTCTCCCTTCTCATTTTCATAGGAGGAAATCTAAGACGGATGACAAAAGAAAGAACTTAAAGACTAGTGAGGCTCAGCCCCACGTTTGGCCTTAATGCTAGGATACTGCCATAGGGGTTCTTTATAATAGTACTATTATGCTTGATGACTGGAAATGGAGGTTTAACACACTATAGGGCTGCACAAGCCATTGAAAAGAAATATACATATTTTATGTTTCACAAATGTGAAACTTGCCAATTCATTAATTTATTCTTTGTCAGCTGTTGGTCCTTGCCCTTGTCTCCTCAGTAACCAGAACATTGTACAATCCACCTCCCCATCCATCAGGCGCACATCAGGTCATTACATACCATTTGACCAAAGATATGTATGTGGTTCCAAATGAACAACAAAGACGATGATAAAAGAAAAACATTTTCCCACCCAAAATCAACATTTCCAATAAGCATGATTACATTTTTAATTACAATATTAAGCGAGAAATAATCTGTATTATTATTATGATTTCATACAGAAGGATGGTCTTCCTGCTAGGACTGTCACACCTCTAACTGTGCCCATGGTGGACTATGCATGGCAGGGGTGTCCGCTTCCCTGAGCCAGGCCTAAACCTGACCGCTTCCCTGAGCCAGGCCTAAACCTGACCGCATACCAAAAACCGAAACATGTATTTACATACATCTTCTATTAGAAATATAAATATCTCTCATATACTGGAAGCCCAAATGTAGCCGGCTGCTTGACTTTCTCTGCTTTTGCAGTGTTGAATGAACGTTAGCCGCAGCTTAATCACGATGTAAAGGGGCATTGGGTTAGGAGGAGGCACTGATGTGTGGGGACTCAGAGTTGGGGCTGTATGGTGTGTGCAAATCGCAGCATCCCAGATTCACACAGTGGCCATTTTGCTCGTACTTCATACTCAGGCAGAGTTTGAAGTGCGAGCAAAATGGTCACACAACGTCTTGTATCTCTGTCTTTTTCTACTGTATCCTGAAGCCTTATATGTACACGAGCTTCTGAGAAGAGGCAAATGTTTCGAGGGGCGTGCTCGATGAGAAACCTTGAGTGCTCTGGGCTGGCGGAGTTCCATTATCCATGCTCCATTGGGCTTGATATGATGACTCCTCCCTTCCAGACTGCCACGGTTTGCAAAGCGAGCGTGCCCTGACTGTCTTGTTGCATGGGGGCTGCTGTTTGTATTTTGTATACAAAGTAAAACTATGTATTTGTGCCCCCTATTCACACACTCTTTCCTCCCGTCAAGTAAAACTATGTATTTGTGCCCCCTATTCACACACTCTTTCCTCCCGTCAAGTAAAACTATGTATTTGTGCCCCCTATTCACACACTCTTTCCTCCCGTCAAGTAAAACTATGTATTTGTGCCCCCTATTCACACACTCTTTCCTCCCGTCAAGTAAAACTATGTATTTGTGCCCCCTATTCACACACTCTTTCCTCCCGTCAAGTAAAACTATGTATTTGTGCCCCCTATTCACACACACTTTCCTCCCGTCTCCCTGTCACACTCTTCTGCCTCCTTGTCCTTGTCACACTCTGTGTGAGATCTGCATAATGCTGTTCAACTTTCCAGATTAATTATTCATGTGCTAATATCCCCTGTGAGCGCTCTGTCTGTGTGCCTGTTGGCTTCTCTTCCACTGCTCTGTTCTTGGCTTGATGTGTGTTCTCTATTCCACTGAATGCCTGTGAGAAAAGAAGGAGATTTAAGGAACTAATATGTCAGGCTGATAGAAAATATGTTGAGAATGTTCGACAAATTTAGTTTGTATTTAATTCAGTCTGACCAGAAGTAAGGATAAAACACATCCCCATCACAATAAATAAAATAAATGTGAATGACCAGTGGGGGAAATCGAACCTGGCATCAGCCTATTTACTGTTGCTCTGTCCTCCTGTTTCCCCAGGTCTTAAAACGGTTGTCTTTATCATCGCTCATATGAGTAATACACACTCATATGAGTACACAGCAATCTATCAGTAATCTATCTGAACTCAGAGAGCAAACAGATTCTTCACACAGCATTCTAAACCTTTCCATGTCCCTCTACTCCTCCCTGCTGGTGTTGTTAAGGTAGTCATTTCAACCGGTGGTGCAGAACGCACTCCACTGCAGGTTGGTATTTCCCCTGTCTAGTGTGTGCTGTGGTTCTATATACACACCAGCCCCACTCTCACTCCCTCCATGCAGAGAAGACGGGAACTGATCAGGAGGCCTTGGGAGCTATTTAGCAGCTGTTCAGAATGAGAAACTGTAAAGTTTCAAGTGGATTACAGCAGGGGTTCTCAACGTTTTTGGCCGGGGACCCCCGGAAATGCTTTGGCAATGTCTCGGGACCCCCGCCCCGCCCCCTCCCGACCCCCAATATAAATTGACTGCTACAATAACCTTAAACCATTTTGGGCGGGAACCCCTTTTGGTGTTTTAAGCATTGTTATAATTTAGCTATTGAAAAATAGCAGATCTACAAGCTCATAGCGCGCCACCGAGTGGCACGCTACGAGCTTGTAGGTCTGCTATTTTTGAAAAATCGTGAAAATAATTTAATTTTTTTATTATTTTATTTTTATTTTTTGAAAATAATTTGGGGACCCCCTAAAATATTTTGGCGCCCCCCCGAGGGGTCGCGACCCACGGGTTGAGAACCCCTGGATTACAGTACACCCTCCTCGACTAGAAGTCTCTAAGGGGGTGCTAATGTATGCAGAGGAACACGGCGAACATTTGATGGAATAACCCTGCTTTTGCAAGGGCTTTGTAGGAATAACGTAGATTTTGATACTAGATTTGTATATTTAATATATTGTAGAAGATATTATGATACCTATTTTTGTAGCAGCAGGAAAGATATTTAAATGGTCAAGCGCTGGCCTTAAGGATTCATATTGTATCAACAGGAAGTCGTAGGTAAGGGAGCGATACGCTACATTTTATAGAGAATGTTGATGGTAATGTTGGCTATTTTGTATTCGCAATCATTTAGTTTGAATCTGTTCATGGCTGTTTTTTTTTTTATTCACAATCATTTTATGTTGCATCATTGCTTGAGTAGATCAAGTCTCACCTTCACCCCTCCCTAAAGCCAAATACTTTGGTCTCAACAGTGTCTACTTTTCAGCAGAAAATTTGGCTTTAATCCGAAAACATGTTCGGGCTTTATGGCCGTGAGGGTTCATGTGGCCACCACAGAACGCCATTAAAATACTCAAATGAGGCCAGAATGATGAGCATTGAAATAGGTGAGACTTGAGATTCTCAACCGCCATCCCCACCTTCTTCTCTCTCTACCCATAATGCACCTCTCTTCTCACGTCACCTCCAGTCTAGTTGGATTATGATGACAACGGCATCAGTGTAAAAAACAAAGTCGATAGCTGTGAGATAAATCACAATTCTTTGGCGAGTAATAATTATCATGTACTGTACTGTGTCCCAACTCTGAACCCTCACTACTACTACTGTACCGTGTCCCAACTCTCTGAACCCTCACTACTGTACCGTGTTCCAACTCTCTGAACCCTCACTACTAGCTACTGTACCGTTTCCCAACTCTCTGAACCCTCACTACTACTCCTACTACTAGACAACATGTCTTCCTCTAGCCTGATGTACACTTCATAGTGTACATGACAGTGTCACTTGCCAAAAATAGCCGATCTACGTACAAGCTCATTGTGAGCTTGCAGAATCTGCTATTTCCAGCGAGCGACGCTGTCATACGACGGCGTCTATGAATTAACAAGTGACACTAACCTCACTGACACGCACTCTTTCTTTACGATTCTTTCTCGTTTGCCACGAACACATAAACTGCTGTCATTTGCTGCGCACACGCTCACTGCTAAAACTCAGTTCACTGCTGCCTGTTTTCAGGTCGTGGAACGACCCGGAGAACCTCTACTCCAACGACCGCACTATCCTGACGCTGTCGCCCATCGAGGGCACTCACTGCTGAGCCGCCAGACGCACAGACTGGGGAGAGGGCTTGCCTCCCTATAGGGTCATTCACTCATCAGTTTGCATCCCCAGTTGAATTAAACTTAATCCTCACTCAGAAGGACAATGGAAAAGGACACAGACGGGGAGCTATGAAAACCAGTGGCTAGCCTTTCTGAACCATTCTGGGTCCCCAATTCGGAACGCTTTCTAGAGAGGTGGAACTTGACCCTAAAACGGGAACTGTGATATCAGAGGATCATGTGGAGCTAGTTTCGGACAGCACAGATTGAGGAGCTAACCTCACGGCTGCCCCATGAAGAGGACAACCTGACTGACCCCCCCCCCCCCCCCCCGACACATTTTCATTGAGAACAGACGTCTAGTCTCCCACCATGCACTCCTGAACAGCCAGTTATAGCTTTTGCTCAAAGTTAACCACCCAAATTCAATATGTTGCTATGACTTCATTAGCCCAACAAGCAGGCACAGAATGGAGGACATCTAAAGATGCAGAAAGAGATAAGCTAGCTCCCTGTTTGCAACCAGTGCAAGTTCCATCTGGGAGAAACACAGTCTCAAGAGCTGAGTGTACTTTCCACATCACTTCATCATCCTATGATCATGCCCAGTGTAGGAAAGAAACAGAATGACAAGAGGGACTCGGAGAAGACTTCCAGACTTCTCAACTGAAGACTGAGATGGTCTGTAGACCAACAGCTACCTAGCACAGTACGTCCTCACAGAGACCACATACTTTCTCATCATCTCAAGAAGAATGTCAGATTAGGTCTGACGTCAATGGCATCCATAAACATTCGTCGGAATCGGGAGTCGAAACGCGACACGCCGTCAAGCTGGCTTAGCAGCCTAGGTGCCCAGACCGCTACACTAGCCGCCCGGGCCGGAACCACCATATCTAACACAACACTGTAGCGCTTGAAGGCCCAGAGCCCTGTTAATGTGTGGGTTCTGGTAGCATTTAAAACTTGACCGTGATGGGACCTATCGTTGTGTGGCCCGGAACCCTAGATGTTCTCTTTCTGAACCAAAGACCAAAAGGACTCATACTAGAGAAAGAAGAAAGAGTTGTTTATTTTTGTGCCTCATTGTATATAAGCTTATAATATCATCATTATTATTATTATTATTATTGGCTGTTCTTAATGTGCTGCTTTCGCTTGGGACTGTATTGGCCTCTACCTTCCCAGCCCATGTCTCTATGTGGGATCGGACGGGCTCTGTTTTAAAAGCCATATATTCTCCAATGGTTATACTGTTGATAACCAGTTTACTGAAGGTACACAGAAGATACATATAAGCTGCAGACAGGCCGTTTCCCCATGAAGACTGTGGTACACAGCAAACAGTCAACGGAGGGGGAGCGATACTTTATCGTCATGAAAGAGAAGTCAAATAGGACGATGTGATAATTATAGATGGAATGTAGGCTAAGGGTGACGAGGAACAAAATCATTTCCCGATCTTCTTTATTACATTCAAAACATGTCCTGTGCATCAGGAAATGCACAGGACACCATCTAAGATGGTTTTAATATTGCAGGATGCTTTAGCAAAAACCGGACCGTTGTTCATGGATCCTCCACAGACACAAGAATGTCTCTATCCTCCATGTGAGAGGTAGAAATGATATAGATATATCAGCCTCTCCATTCCATGTGAGAGATAGAAATGATATAGATATATCAGCCTCTACGGAGAGGTAGAAATGATATAGATACATCAGCCTCTACGGAGATGAACGGGGGGGGGGGGGGGGGGGGGACAGCTTTTGCACATGTTGCTGTCGCATATTATCCAAATCACTTTTTCTGTGGATTTTGTTGTTTTGTTTTTGTTGGTGTTCATGTTTCTCACAATCATTGCTTGTTGAAATCATCCGAGTCACGTTGTGATGATGAAGTTGTTGCCATGTATGTTAACCACCCGTGGATGAAGTTGTGTGTGCATGAGTCGTTTTCCTCTTTTCAACAGTCATGTTTTGTGTGAGGGCAAGATGTAGTTTCGTTGACTGACCGGTGATCGAGGCCTTTTTCCTCGTGTATGACCTCAGAATCTCTACTAGCCCATTTTGACCTGAGATCAGATTCTAAAAATGTCTTCTACATCCTGACAGTTTTCTGAAAAAGCTATGTTTCTATGTCAGTCGTTCTTCGATTTTTCAAAAATAGCAGACCTACAAGCTCGTAGCGCGCCACTCGGTGGCGCGCTATGAGCTTGTATATCTGCTATTTTTCAATAGCTAAAGCATAACATAATGCTAACACCAAAAGGCGTTCCCGCCCAAAATGGGCTAGTTTCGTATGCTGCACATGGCTGTGAGTTTAATGGCTTCTGCTCTGATCATGCCTTGCTTGCTTTCTCTCTCCTTTCACCCGCATTAAGTCCAGGACGCTATGACCTTGTTTGCTTTGTTTTCCTAAGATGAATATGACAAAATAATTACATTTAAAAAGAAAATGCTTTATTGTTATTTCTAGGTCTTTGTAACATTTGACTTGGCTTCATGACAAGCTAATCTCTTAGCTAATCTGCTTTACCTATAATGCTGTAAATGTAGCATCAGGCTTTGACTATAAAGGGCATTTCTCTTAACCACTTTTAACCCTGGCGTCTCCATTTTGGGAAAAAAAAATAGCTCACAGTGATCAGATGGGACGAGTTGTGGGATTGAAGAGGCTATTTTAGAAATTTGCTTTGACATTTTTCCACAAACAAAATTAAAATAGGGCTTTAGTGGTTAAGGTGTTTATTCGGTCAGGGAAAGAATGGGAGAGGGAGTGAAATGCATCTTGGAGAACATCCATAGATTGACCATTTGACACATACAGCTCAGAGGAGTGTAATGTAGAATCCCCTCCAGTCCTGAGACAACCGTTTTAAACCACACTATGACTAAAACATACCTCAGCACACACACACACACACCATAGGAGGCTTCTGTTGCAATGGTGTTTGAAGTGTTTCCAATGTTCGTCTGTAGCTCAGTGGGAGAGCTTGTTACGTTTGTAAGTGCTGTTTTTCTTTTTCCTTTACTGTCCCAGTTGTCGGGAATAATTGTTCATTTTATGTCCAGCATCACAAAATGTAATTTACACAATATTGTCCAGAGGTTTTGTGTTTGTTTAGTTTTTTTTCAATGTATGTATTTCATTTTGTTGTAAATGCCTGGTTGTGTCTAGGGAGGGTGTAGTAGACCAGTGGTTCTCAACGTGGTTCTAAAAGGACCCTAACATGTCTGTTGAATCCATTTGGTTCCAGTCGTACAGCCACAGGCCCCTTTTCCACCGGTTGGTTCCCAATGGGAACCGGTTCAGTTCTTTTTGGTTCTGTCCATGAGCCAGAGCTCCAAATTTGGAACGTTAATAATGAATTGTGGGAAAAACCATACCTATATTAAATTGTTATCACCATGACACTTCCCCAATTGATTACTTACACAGACGATGATTTATTGTATTACAAATTTTAAATATGCAAATAGGAAAATATGCTAAATAGAAAATATGAAAAAGCTACTACTGTGGAAGGGTTATCATGTATTCATTGACTTGTATTGATCCTATAAACAATTTAATATAGGTCTAGTTTTTCCCACCAATTTTGGAGCTCTGGCACCAAAAAGAACTGAACCGGTTCCCATTGGGAACCAACTGGTGGAAAGGGGGTCACAGAGTCATGGGTGGGCCTTGAAATTCAAATGTTTGAGAGCCACTGGTGTAGACGACCTCCCCATACATGCTCCCTGCCATCCAGCAACCCAATGAGGATAATGAAGAGACCAGAGATGCAAATGGGACTTTCTCATGAGCATCTGATGCTACATTTTACATGCACACAGGAAGAGAAGAACTAACTTCTAAGCTTTGACACATACTTGACTTCTTTGTGGCTTAATCTAAATGATCGGAAGTCAGATTCCATTGCGTCCGAAATCACATAGTATCATGTACTACAGTACATGGTACATGCTGTGTGCCATTTTCAGCCTACTGTTTAGCATCTGCTAAGCTGTTAGTGTCCACTGAATACTACAATGTAGTATGCATCTCATATACCATGTAGAAGGTTCTATTTTTAAGCTTTCGGACATACAATCTTGCATTATTAAATACAAATAGTATACTATGTGATTTCAGACGCAGCCTATTGTCTTTCTCCCTCGTTTAGATTGCCATGAATTAATTCAATTCGGACCAGTAACAGTTGGTACATAAAATCAGGACCTCGTTTCTCAGCCAAAGATTATATTGGTGCTAAAAGGATAAATCAAGCAAGAGCTCATTTTGTTAATTGGAAATATCGTTCAGCATATCAAGACCGAGGCCTTTTGTTTCCGTGTAAAATGAATGCGGTCACTTACTGAGGTTAAATTAACCCAGTTACTTCCCATACATTGATACGGTTTACTAAACACCTCAAATTCTTTAAAGAAATTCAGGTCTGAGAAAAGTAGCGACATTCGGATTTTATTGTAATTCTACATTGAGTAATATCAGCAAAAAAGAGGTTATGATTCGACTTGAAAATAAATACTGTGTAGAGCCAAAATCAAACCAGGGAAAAGGTCATTAGCATGATTAAGTCAATGAGGCATGAGTTTTGTTTGTTACAATTTCTGTTATGTCATGGTTGTCACTTAAGACACGAGGTACAAAGCCGTTTGAAAAATGTCTTATTTCTACTGTTTCCAACTGGCAATAATTCTCCAGCTGCACTAGAGACTGTTAATTAACGTTTCCCCTCATGTTGATTGATTGTGTGTTGCGCTCTGTCCTCTCGTACATCTGTCTCATGGCTGGCGATGTTTATGAAAATACAGTTCTATTTACGGAATAAAGATATTTTTAAGAAAAGTGAGTTTATTGATTTGACTCGGGTCCTTATCATGGTATGTTTCAAGATGAAAACATGTAGACATTTCTGGATATCAGTGGTACACAACAGGGTTCAGACAACAGAAGTAGACAACGCCAGAGACCCACACCATGTTACAGAAATTCACCCTTTCAGAAAGGCAGTGAAAAAAAATAGGAAAAGACAACAAAAACCTAATAGTTTTAGAATCAACACATAGTTTAGCCACAAAAAGACAAAGGCAATCTTCTGGCATCATGTGAAAGGCAACTGTACACTCATGGTGCTCCCATAGAGGTCGAAAGGTGAAGTCCGGCATATATGTTGCCGTCACGTAGAAACCTATGTCCAGATTAGATGTTTCATAAATTAATGAATGCCCTACAAAATAACTACATTAGATCCATTGTAAGGTTTTTTTCCCCCCTGAAAAGTGACGATATGGTACCTGGTTAGTTAGTTCTATTAGTTAAAAAAATCCTCCATCAGTGAAGTCAGAGTCCAGCGCAGTAACATTGCAGGTTCCTTAGTTAGTGCAGAAGGTACTACAGCAGGTTGTATGCTGGGGTTGGGTTCCCATCCCGACCCGTAGCTTATAAAACCTTTGATCTAGGGATGTGCACCACCAACCCCATGGAGCCTGGCTCACTTTGCCTCCAATCGCTACAGTACAGTAACTACCTCTGACACACAAACACACAAGGAGATCTTCATGTGTACAGTATGTACACCACAGTGTGTCTCTCTACTGGCCGTCTTCTTCCTCCTCCTCTTCCTCCTCCAGTTCCACCAGAGCAGCGTGCCGGTTGGCCTGGGAGCCCTCGCTGAAGAACACCTTCTTGATCACGCCGGATTTCGGAGCCCGGATCGTGTGCTGCGGAGAGAAAGTCCAAGTGTGTTGCAGGCGGTGTGTGTGTATGAGAGAGAGAGAATGACGGTGGAATTTGGCATGTTTCCGTTGTAACCGATGTTAATCTGTGTAGTGTACCTGTCCCTGGACACCAGTTTATATTGTTTATATTATGGTTGTTTATATCTTAAAAGGACCACTTCACCACTTTTCAATATAATTGGTCCCCACTAATGTTCATGATAAAATAGCACATCTTTTTTTCCTACTCGGTCTGTGTCTCATGGGAGGGCTGTGGGCAGTTCAGAAACCCGTCCACCAGTGACATCATCGATGGGGAATCCAAGCTAATAGAAACTGCAGGCTTTCTATTCATGAAAAGTTGCAATATGATAATGGAAGCCATCGTTCTCACGATAATAAAAATCAAAATATATATATTTGTTTAAAAAGAAGCCTAACGATGATGGTGGACAGGTTTCTGAACTGCCCACAGCACTCCTACAAATGGGAGCAACAGCCTAGGAAAGACACGTAGTTAGCAAGACCTGTCCCTGGACACCACTTTGAGAACCACTGGTCTAGCTAATTACATCTCTTTGCTAGGCTATTAGAATCATCGGCGTGTAAGGAATGAGTGTGTTTTAATCTCACTAGTTTTCACCACAAAATTATGATATGGACAGATTTGATGCCAATCACCTTGTTCCTAAGCACGTCATTGTCATGGCAACCAATAATAGTAAAAGGTTTGACACCGGGGATTGTGAGACAAAAGAGTATTACGCATCAAATCTATTTGAATATAGTTGATGCCTCATTAATTTATACAGCTTGATTGATGAAATGTCAACCTAGAGAGTGAGTGAGTGAGTGAGTGTGTGTGTGTGTGTGTGTGTGTGTGTGTGTGTGGTTTCCTCACCTCCATCTTCATGGCATTCATAACCATGAGAGGGTCTCCTATAGACACCTTGTCTCCAACCTTCACCAACACCTGAACACAAAGCCAAAGGACCAAAAGTTATAGGCTATGAAGGGAATTAGTGATGCACTATTCCTGCTCAAATATGAACCTCGATTTTCCTCCACAAGAATTGAGATCACGATTCTAATTGGATCATCGTGAGACAGGTTGGTTTTAACCTACTGATGATCTGTTGTTGCAATAGCAATCCCACTCAGTACGAGAGGAAGCGCATGTTCAGACACTTTCCATGATAACAGACTTTAGTCTGTAGTTGCTGAACATTACTACATTCAAAATGTGGTGCCAGTTCAACATTTTTGAATAGTTAAAATAGCCAATCTATGTGAGCTTGTAGATTGGCTATTTTAACTATTTAAAAATGTTTTTCAAAATAGTAAAAAAAAAAAAAAGGCAAAGTAGTTTGGGGATAGGGGGTTTAGTATGGACGAAAATAGACCCCAATTTACAAAAATGCATTATGATTATGAATGAACACCTTAAGCCTACATTAGTGGACCATGCAGTGGAACAGTGACATTATTGTATCTGTGTATCGAGTACAGTACAGTCTGTGTGGTAAACAAACAAATCATAGCAGTATGTCACTACTTACCTTCTCTATGGTTCCAGTCATAGGGGCCACTGCTCCACCCTGAGCCCCAGAACCAGTCACACCAGCCAGGTACTTGGGTACGGGTATGGAGACCTCAGCACTGCCCTCCTAGTCGCCAAACCAAAGAAACAATGGCATTAAAACAGCTCAAGACTTTCCTAATAAAGTACGTCTCATTTTTGTGTCCCTCCCCTGGCCCCCACACGTTTTTTAAATACTTCGAAAAGTGCTATATAAATTCCATCCAAGCAATGGTTTCTGGACCCATTTTTGGCATCACAGACTCATTTTTATGAAGAAGAAGAAGTAGGTCGGGAGTGGCTTATTGTCGGTATCAGCCGGTAACATGCAGGAGTCTATCCTCATTACAATGCGCTGTAGACCCCTGGGAGATGGATTGCTGAGGTGGAGCGCCACACCTACCATCAGCTCCCAGTACTTCCCGCACGACTTGCTGCACCCAAGCCGTGCTACTCATTCGCTGAGTTGGCATATTTGTAAGTTTAGGTCAGTGTGTGTGAGTAGAGCGTTACCATGGAGAACAGGTGCACAGTGTTGTCCAGGATGACCAGTTTAGGACGGCTCTTCACCCCGTCCACACTGCAGTGCAGGAACGAAGCCCCGCCCTCCATCTCCACTTCACCTGTCACATGGTACGACTCTCCACCTGTCTGAGAGGACAGTAGGACACATCTACATTCACCTGTCTGATAGGACAGTAGGACACATCTAGATTCACCTGTCTGATACATAGGACACATCTAGATTCACCTGTCTGATACATAGGACACATCTACATTCACCTGTCTGATACATAGGACACATCTACATTCACCTGTCTGATACATAGGACACATCTACATTCACCTGTCTGATACATAGGACACATCTACATTCACCTGTCTGATACATAGGATAGGACACATCTACATTCACCTGTCTGATACATAGGACACATCTACATTCACCTGGCTGATACATAGGACACATCTACATTCACCTGACTGATACATAGGACACATCTACATTCACCTGTCTGAGAGGACAGTAGGACACATCTAGATTCACCTGTCTGATACATAGGACACATCCAGATTCACCTGTCTGATACATAGGACACATCTAGATTCACCTGTCTGATACATAGGACACATCCAGATTCACCTGTCTGATACATAGGACACATCTACATTCACCTGTCTGATACATAGGACACATCTAGATTCACCTGTCTGATACATAGGACACATCTACATTCACCTGTCTGAGAGGACAGTAGGACACATCTAGGTTCACCTGTCTGATACATAGGACACATCTAGATTCACCTGTCTGATACATAGGACACATCTACATTCACCTGTCTGATACATAGGACACATCTACATTCACCTGTCTGATACATAGGACACATCTAGATTCACCTGTCTGATACATAGGACACATCTACATTCACCTGTCTGAGAGGACAGTAGGACACATCTACATTCACCTGTCTGATACATAGGACACATCTAGATTCACCTGTCTGATACATAGGACACATCTACATTCACCTGTCTGAGAGGACAGTAGGACACATCTAGGTTCACCTGTCTGATACATAGGACACATCTAGATTCACCTGTCTGATACATAGGACACATCTACATTCACCTGTCTGATACATAGGACACATCTAGATTCACCTGTCTGATACATAGGACACATCTACATTCATTCGTTGTGATAAAGGAAAAGAACATTACAGACCTAAAAAGTAGACTTTCTTAAACATCAGTGAGTGTCAAAGCAACACACTGCTTCTATTACCGCGCCGTTACTCTAGAGTCTAGAGAGTGAAAACACCTGGTCTAGTCTAGAGTCTAGACTAGACCAGGTGTTTTCAACATTTTTCAGGCCAAGGACCTCAGACAGATGAACCTAGCGTCCCTACACATTGTATACAATTAATAATAAATTATGTTTCAACGCATTGAGAGTAGATAGGCTATTTTCGTTGTGCAACATGCTTCCATAGAAGACGTGCTGGTTGCACTGGAATCCGAATGACTGAAATCAGTCGTTGCGACTTTGATCCATGCAACAGTGAGGAGACCACTTACCTGCATAGTGTAGCTTCCATCTGTGTTGTATGTCACCACCACATCCACCTCTACCCACGCCCCCAAGAGGGATGACATCAAGAACACGAACACACACACACACACACACACACACACACACACACACACACACACACACACACACACACACACACACACACACACACACACACACACACACACACACACACACACACACACACACACACACACACACACACACACACACACACACACACACACACACACACACACACACACACACACACACACACACACACACACACACACACACACAGTGTCAGGGTTTGTGCGTTTTTACATTTTCTGGTTACAGAATAGCCTCGCTTCCACTAACCATAGGCGGGTGAGGCAGCGGTGGCCGAACGGTTTGCGGAGCGGTCTTGATACCGGAAGGTCGCCAGTTCAAATCCCCGGACCGGCACGTTAAAATTACCACCGCTGAAGTGCCCTTGAGCAAGGCATTGAACCCCTACCATGAAATGTTCTATGAGCAGGGTGTGGCTGTAAACAAGCATCTCGAGCTTAGTCCACTTCCCTTGGTAAACAAAGAACTTTGCTTTGCTTTGGGTGACCGTTCCATAGGAGACAATTTCATTCTGCAATGGTGGGCGAAATATTTCCCCTTCATTCACTCCTGTTATAACCACGAGCTGTAGCAGCGTTTTTCTCAGAATCTTTTCTCCATTCCGCGCCTGTATTGGCAATTAGGCGATATTTGGACCTCAATGAAAAATCTTCGCTGCCTCACGGTTAGCATATTATCACTTTAGGCAGCACCGAAGGAGCCCCCAAAGTGGCTCAAAGATGGCGGATCGGGATTCTCTGCCAGCGCCTCGCGTTTCCTGGCGTTTCTAGTGTGGAGGGGGCCGGGCACATAACGCAACTCTGTTGTGCGCATGGCGTGGCACGGAAAGAGTTTTAATGGAAAAAAAAGAGATTGATAGAATAATCACTAGCTGTAGCCCTAATTCACTTGACTATCCCATCACTACGCTAAGGGAGTGAGATCGTTTGTCCGTTCGTGTAGGGAGGGATTTTCGCAATTTGGACATCAGCCAAGAAGTGGTATGGTCATCCTGTTCAATTAGACCGATGACTCTAATGGAGTGAGATGAGGACAGTGAGGAAACAGTCTGTCGGGTGGAAACCTCATTATGCCAAAACTGTTACTTTCGGGGTTAAAATTCAAAAGCAGCAGATCTACAAGCTCGACACGTTTCTGCTACTTTTGATGCTTTTTGTGCGACGCTGAAGTATGATCAAGTAGGGCGTTCATTTATGAAAAAAAAACAAAAAAAACACGAAAAGTTAGGATATGGACTAGATGAGAGGTTTCTGCCCGACAGCGAGGAACTGGAGGACCTAAAAGCAGGGCTGCTGCAGTAGTCCAACAGAAGACGTAGTTAGGCAGGGTATTTTTAGCCTAGCTGTGATGGCCACAGTATGAATATTCATAATAAATATGTGCTCATTATAAAACTGTCAGGGCGAGGGTCATTACTTTAATTATTAAAGCAGCCGTTAAATGGCCATACTGTCGTTGTCGGGTGGAAACCTTGTATGTCCAAAACTGCTCCTTTTTTTATTAGCATTTACTATATTTAAACACTTTGGGCGACACTCTTCTATGATGAAATAGGGCATTCGTTTATAATAAAAAAAAACATTAAAAGATGAAGAAACATGGAGATAGTTTTCTGCCCGACGGCAACAATGTTAAAACTCCCCGGGGGAAGGACTACTGCCGAGCTACAAAACGGACACGCCATTAATCATCCAACCCGACGAATAATTCAATTGCTATCCTGGATAATTCCATCACATTAACAGAGACTGCCAGCCTTTCATTTGATCTCATTAGCTTCTCCAAAGTGCAGAGCTTTCCAAAGCGTGAACGTCTTCCTTTGCGCGACACAGTGATTTAATCCATCACAGTCCTGTTCCTCCTCTCCTCTCTCTCTCTCCCTCCCTCAGTCCTCCTGGCATCCTGCACTTCCCCCTAGCCCCAGCTAGAGGGCAGTACTGGCCCTACAGCAGGTCTACTAGTGCAGTGGTTCACTGTTAGCTCGAATTTGATGTCTTCCAAACTACTGAAAATAGCCGATGCGATTCAACACGTTGTGAGCCTGTAGATCTGCCATTTCAGCCTACTTCTTACTTAGTTTTTTTTCATGGAATTTATTTTATTTTTTAATTCATGCAATTCTCATAAATGTTATGAAATTTTTCCTTCTTTTTATTTTACTTTATGAAAATCTTTTGAAATAATAATTTAGATCCATAAAAATGGCCTTGCGGCCCACTGTTTGGGAAACAGTGTACTTACTCTTGTCTCCTAGCTGTAGAGTCATGGTTCTGTTAAACAGTATGTTGATTCTCCGTCCACTGCTGGAGCCAAACGGGGAAAAAGGGTCTAGAGTACAAACACACACAAACAACACACACAACGTTCATCAACACACATAGCCTTGCTTCCAAACTCCAACACATACCTGCACAGAATTTCTTGACAGAAAGTAGCTCATAACATGTCTACGGTGGATTTTTATGAAACAAACGCTTTGCAGATTGAAAGAGGATAATTCAAGCTTTTCCTAACATTGTTTAATACAATCAGATTTCTATTTGGATGTATGGGCTGTCACTGGCTGGTGTTGCAACTCTAGATTCAACACACTAAAAATAATCTAGTGTTGCAAATGGCGGCTACTAAGTAGCTTGTTCCATGTACTTAAATAAAAATCAGACCTGTCTAAACTGAGTGGTGATCTACTGTACGTGCATGCTGGTGCGCGCGCACGTGTATGTGTGTGTGTGTGTGTTAGGCTGCGCAACAGTGACACTTGGTGGTGAAAAAACACTACTACCGTGCTGGGACCCAGGGACAGCCAGCCAGGGACACACATAGCTACTCAATGGAGTGGCTTCACCACTCACAAATCACACCTGTGTGAACTGAGCGTCATTGGACAGTCAACAAAAGCAGATGGCTTCACTCATCTATCCTGTCATGAATTCACTACTGTCAAAGATTTAAATGAATGCCATTATCGTTATGGACCGTAACTGTCCTCCATCAGTATGCTCACCGTTAGAGCTCTGCACAAACTCCTGCGTGTGCCTCTTCTCCTGCAGCAGCAGGCCCAGGGTGGCCTGGCACAGCGTGGCCCCAGACAGAGGGCTGGGCGTGGGGAACAGCTGGGCGTAGTGCTGGGGGATGAAGCTGGTGGTCACGTTGCCCGCCTCGAACTCTGGGTGGCCCGACAGGCTCAGCAGGAAGTTGATGTTGGTGTTCAGTCCCACGATCTGAGGCGCGCCCGCCCGGGAGAGATGTGTTAGCGCAGTGTTCATGTTGACAGAGATGTGTTAGCACAGTGTTCATGTTGACAGATGTGTTAGCACAGTGTTCATGTTGACAGATGTATTAGCACAGTGTTCATGTTGGCAGAGATGTGTTAGCACAGTGTTCATGTTGACAGATGTATTAGCACAGTGTTCATGTTGACAGATGTGTTAGCACAGTGTTCATGTTGACAGATGTATTAGCACAGTGTTCATGTTGACAGATGTGTTAGCACAGTGTTCATGTTGACAGATGTGTTAGCACAGTGTTCATGTTGACAGATGTATTAGCACAGTGTTCATGTTGGCAGAGATGTGTTAGCACAGTGTTCATGTTGACAGATGTATTAGCACAGTGTTCATGTTGACAGATGTGTTAGCACAGTGTTCATGTTGACAGATGTATTAGCACAGTGTTCATGTTGGCAGAGATGTGTTAGCACAGTGTTCATGTTGACAGAGATGTGTTAGCACAGTGTTCATGTTGACAGAGATGTGTTAGCACAGTGTTCATGTTGACAGAGATGTATTAGCACAGTGTTCATGTTGACAGAGATGTGTTAGCGCAGTGTTCATGTTGACAGATGTATTAGCACAGTGTTCATGTTGGCAGAGATGTGTTAGCACAGTGTTCATGTTGACAGAGATGTGTTAGCAGTGTTCATGTTGACAGAGATGTGTTAGCACAGTGTTCATGTTGACAGATGTGTCAGCGCAGTGTTCATGTTGACAGAGATGTGTTAGCAGTAGCACAGTGTTCATGTTGACAGAGATGTGTTAGCAGTAGCACAGTGTTCAAGTTGACAGAGATGTGTCAGCACAGTGTTCATGTTGACAGAGATGTGTTAGCACAGTGTTCATGTTGGCAGAGATGTGTTAGCACAGTGTTCATGTTGACAGAGATGTGTTAGCACAGTGTTCATGTTGACAGAGATGTGTTAGCACAGTGTTCATGTTGACAGAGATGTGTTAGCACAGTGTTCATGTTGACAGAGATGTGTCAGCACAGTGTTCATGTTGACAGAGATGTGTTAGCACAGTGTTCATGTTAACAGAGATGTGTTAGCACAGTGTTCATGTTGACAGAGATGTGTGTTCATGTTGACAGCAAGTTTTGATTTTGTTTTAGTCATAGTGTTTTGGATAAAAATGTAATTTAGTTTTAATCCCAGTCTAGTTTTAGTCGACTAAATATTATACGATTTTAGTCAACTAAATCCACAGTTGTTTTTTTTGTCAGCAAAAATGTGTAATGGCAGGCCTTGATGGCGAAATGATTTTACACTTGATAGCATGCGGAAAATAGATCTACAAGCTCACAATGCATCGCGCTATTTTCAACCAAACATAAAATGACTGTCTTTTAGTTCTACTGGATTAGATCTCTTCTCCACTAGTCCTTCCCTAACAGGGAAGGACTGTGCCCCCCTCCTCCGAGAGAGGACGGGGGCGGTGTAGGGGTGTGGAGATTGAAACAGAAAAGCCAGGGTAACAAGAGAAGGGCGGATTATGGACATTCATTTTTCTAATCCGTTGTAATCCTTAAATTATCAAGTTTCACAAGACGTGAAAACATGATCACGCAAAGTGATATTTTCAGCCCACAGTGGTGTGTGTGTGTGCCTCTTACATTGTACTGCCTCAGGCAGTATCGTAGCTTCTTCAGTGCAGCCGACCTGTCCTCTCCCCAGACCACCAGCTTGGCTATCATAGGATCATAGTGGGCCGACACCTCGTCCCCTGAAACATGACAACGGAACATACTTAGGTGCAATGTAATGTAATATCATATGAATGGGTGTAACATAACCGTTTTGGGCTAGTTCTCAGAGGAGCACCTGGAGATGCTGCGGGCAGACGTCTCTACTCTCTATGAGATTGCACATGAACCCTGCAGCCGTACTGAGGCGCTCCAACACAGATCAAATGATCAAACTACTCACCTAGGAGGTTCCATGTTTAAACGTAATTCCAAAATGTGTACCGGTACATTGTTTAAGTCACAGATGCATGGTTTTCATATCGTAAATATGTGAACTTTGGCTAAAAGCTTGAGTTTAATCCACACACATTCTTGTTTACTTGGTTAGACCAGTGCACCGAATGGCAGCCGAATCATAACAACTTTCATTTTCAACTACTGTCATTACTACCGTCCCCGACTCCGGTCTCTATGCGTGTATGCGTGTGTGTGTGTGCACAACGCACGTGCCCTACCGTCCCTGACTCTGGTCTCTATGCGTGTGTGTGCACATGCCCTACCGTGCCTGACTCCGGTCTCTATGCGTGTGTGTGCACATGCCCTACCATGCCTGACTCCGGTCTCTATGCGTGTGTGCACATGCCCTCCGTGCCTGACTCTGGTCTCTATGCGTGTGTGTGCACATGCCCTACCGTCCCTGACTCTGGTCTCTATGCGTGTGTGTGTGCACATGCCCTACCGTGCCTGACTCCGGTCTCTATGCGTGTGTGTGCACATGCCCTACCGTGCCTGACTCCGGTCTCTATGCGTGTGTGTTGGTCTGGCTGAGGGCTGGAGAGGTGCAGCAGAGGCCCCGCCCCCGGCATGAAGTCGTTGTCGGGGTCCTCGGCGTAGATGCGAGCCTCGAAGGAATGTCCCCTTAAGATGATGTCATCCTGGAGGAGGGGCAGGCGCTCCCCTGCTGCCACCTAGAGGAGAGGAGGTTCACATTGTACTTACTGTAGGCCAGTGACACTAACCACTATAGTCCCCCAGGGGTCTAGACTAGGCCCCCTCCCCTCCTTCCCCCTCCATACCAGTGGTCCGGGGACCACCAGGCACCAGCTGGTCCTTGGGGGGGTTCCAGGTGGTGCCCAGATGGAGAGTTGGTAACCAAATGGACCTTTATAGGTCTTTAACTCTACAGAGTGTAAAATGAAACCTTAAATGGACCTGTAATTTATTGTTAAATATCTGCATTAGTTAATTTAGAAGAAGAGGATTGCTATTTCGATCAACGGTTGCCTGCATTCTCTCCTATGGTACCACATCAATACAGCGTGGAATTGTGGAAGAAATCTTATCCAACGACAACTAAATATTCTACATTTTGGGTCCGAGAGGCTAAATGTCATCAAATGGTGGTCCTCAATCTCATCAAATGGTGGTCCTCAATCTCATCAAATGGTGGTCCGTGGCTCAAATGCTGAATAAATAATGGACCTTGATATGAAAAAGGTTGAAAACCACTGCTCTATATACCAAATAGCTTCACTGAAAATAGATGATCAGATCTGCCATTTTCACCGCAGACTAGGGACGATATCGCTACAAGTGGACAATTCCTCCCATCCTCAGTCCCTCCCATGCTCCATCAAGGTAAAAGACCTCAAATAGGAAAGTTGCGTTTGTCATGGTGTCTCACCCTGAGCTACCACTCCACCAGGTCACTTCATTAGGTAGTGTTTTAATGTCTCACCCTGAGCTGCCACTCCACCAGGTCACTTCATTAGGTAGTGTCATGGGGTCTCACTCTGAGCTGCCACTCCACCAGGTCACTTCATTAGGTAGTGTTTTAATGTCTCACTCTGAGCTGCCACTCCACCAGGTCACTTCATTAGGTAGTGTTTTAATGTCTCACCCTGAGCTGCCACTCCACCAGGTCACTTCATTAGGTAGTGTTTTAATGTCTCACTCTGAGCTGCCACTCCACCAGGTCACTTCATTAGGTAGTGTTTTAATGTCTCACCCTGAGCTGCCACTCCACCAGGTCACTTCATTAGGTAGTGTTTTAATGTCTCACCCTGAGCTGCCACTCCACCAGGTCACTTCATTAGGTAGTGTTTTAATGTCTCACCCTGAGCTGCCACTCCACCAGGTCACTTCATTAGGTAGTGTTTTAATGTCTCGCCCTGTGCTGCCACTCCACCAGGTCACTTCATTAGGTAGTGTTTTAATGTCTCACCCTGAGCTGCCACTCCACCAGGTCACTTCATTAGGTAGTGTCATGGTGTCTCACCCTGAGCTGCCACTCCACCAGGTCAATTCATTAGGTAGTGTTTTAATGTCTCACTCTGAGCTGCCACTCCACCAGGTCACTTCATTAGGTAGTGTTTTAATGTCTCACCCTGAGCTGCCACTCCACCAGGTCAGTTCATTACGTAGTGTCATGGTGTCTCACCCTGAGCTGCCACTCCACCAGGTCACTTCATTAGGTAGTGTTTTAATGTCTCACCCTGAGCTGCCACTCCACCAGGTCACTTCATTAGGTAGTGTTTTAATGTCTCACCCTGAGCTGCCACTCCACCAGGTCAGTTCATTAGGTAGTGTTTTAATGTCTCACCCTGAGCTGCCACTCCACCAGGTCAGTTCCAGTGATCATCTCGGAGACAGGATGCTCCACCTGCAGTCTGGTGTTCATCTCCATGAAGTAGAAGTTATGCTGGGCGTCCATGATGAACTCCACCGTACCTGCATGTGCCACGCATCCACACACACGCACACACATGTGTACGTTATGCTGGAACAATGCTCCAGTTGTGTACATGGTGGGTGTGTGTGTGTGTGTGTCTCACCTGCCCCTACATAGTCGACAGCCTTGGCCGCTTTAACGGCCGCTTCTCCTAGCTTTCTCCGAACCTCAGGGCTAATGCCAGGCTAAAGTGCCACGCACACGCGCACACACACACACACACACACACACACTTAATGTTTACAAGAAACCATCATACATACACTAGGTTTCTAATGGTCTCCATCTTCTGACATTAGTATAACTACTGTAGCATTTTCTGTTATGTAAAACATACACAGTAAAATCCTCAGTGTTCATTTCACTCTGAGAAGGTACAACATGTAACGTTCAGGTTCAACTAACTCAGCATTGTACTGTGTGTGTATAGCGTCTCTGGCGGGTGGAAACCTCACATGACAAAGAAATGTTACTTTTCACGATTCGAGTTCAAAAATAGCAGAAGTAGCCGCGTTTCAAGCTTGTAGATCTGCTACTTTTGATGATTTTGTGTGACGCTGTAGTGTAGTACGATCAAGTATGGCGTTAATCTACAGAGAAACACAATAGAGTTAAGAATATGGAGACGGGAGGTTTCTGCCCGACAGCGACGATACAGAAACAAGCAGAGGTGTGTGTGTGTGTGTGTGTGTGTGTGTTAGGGCATTAAGCAACTAGACGACTAGTTTACTAGTCTAGTCGACTAGTAAATCTAGTAAGTACATTTTTTTCCCGATTTTGTAGGCCTCAAGATCAGGTAGATTATAGTTATAGTCACCAATGTACACAGTTTTTAAACAGTTTTTTTTTTTTAACATAATAGGTGGTTAAACAACTAGTCGACTAGTAAACTAGGCAACTAGTCAACTAGTCAAAATGACTAGAAGTGAATGCCCTAGTGTGTGTGTGTGTGTGTGTATGTATGTGTGTGTCTCTCTCACCCCTGGCGCCTCCTCTATGATCTTCTGGTGTCTTCTCTGAACACTGCAGTCTCTCTCAAACAGATAGACGACGTTACCATGCTGGTCCCCAAACACCTGCACCTCCACGTGTCTGGAGAGGAGAGGAGCCGCCAGAGGACAAACTTTGTTACCACATTCTGGGCGGGAACCCCTCTTGGTGTTTTAAGCATTACGTTATACTTTAGCTATTGAAAAATATATATAATTGCGAACGCAGTAATTGCGAACGCAGTGAGCATTTACTATTTGCGAACGCAGTGATTGCGAACGCAGTGAGCATTTACTATGAGACCCAGCAGATCATGTCTGTCTGTCTGTCTGTGTGTGTGTCTGTGTGTGTGTCACGCTGTAACCCCACCCGCCCACCACCAGAGGGCGCAGCTGTATCACACACAAAAACACACACACATGCACGCACGCACGCAAAACTTAACAAAAACGTAACTTAAAAAAAAACTTAACTTAAAAAAAAAACTTAAGGAAAAACTTTAAAAGGAAAAACTTTAAAAAAAAGACTTAAAAAGGAAAAACTTTAAAAGGAAAAACTTAAAAAAAAACTTAACTTAAAAAAAACTTAACTTAAAAAAAAACGTAACTTAAAAAAAAATCTTAAAAAACACAAAAAAGAGAACTTAAAAAAAACCTTAAAAAATTACGTAATTTATTCTAATTGTTGTTTTTGCAATTTACGAGCTGCGTTCGTTCGCTTCCCGCGTTCGCGCATCTTACTTGTATATATACAACGAGTGCAGCGCTATCTTTGAATATATTCTTTCAGAGCAAACGTTTTTAACTCAAATATTTGCTTCTGGGAGGTCCCCTGGAACTACATATTTTCAAATGGGGGTTGGCGGCCAATTTCATATATTTTTGGGGGTTTGAGAAGCACCGATATAAAAACATAGGTTTTTCAGAAAACTGTCAGGATTTAGAATAGAAGACATTTTGTAGAATCTGGTCTCAGTCCTAAATGGGTTAACACATTATAAGACCTGAGGCCAAGTCTACAAAATTCATACAGAAACTATAGTAAAATACGCACATCACTTCGTAGAGGTGCTGGGTTCAAAAAGTGACATAGAAAAAGAGAAGGGAACCCGCATGCTCGTATGCTCCAAAAGATATATTTTATTGACGACGTTTCGAGCCAAGGCTCTTCATCTGGTCAAAACAGTTTTGACCAGATGAAGAGTCAAATGTGATAAAAAATATGATACTACGAGATCATAGCTTGTATATCTGCTATTTTTTTAACAGCCAGTCTATAAAATGATGGTTAAAGTGATTAAAATGATTGTGATGCTATATTAACAAAACAATTACACAAAAGCCCTACCACCTACTGGAGGGAGAAATCAACTATTTACCTATGGGGTCCTCTTCAACAGGGGTTCCCAAACTTTTTCATGTCAAGGTCCCCAAATTGACACCAATTAGCTTGCGGACCCCCATTTGAAAGGATATGCCAGGGACCCCCATGAGAGAAGATTCTTACGGCTCTTGCAGTGATTCTCAACCCGTTTAATTTCAAGGACCCCCAGTTTGACATGCATTAGTCTACGGACCCCCATTTAATGGCATTTCTATCTCTGGGACCCCAATTTATATTGTAAAATCAATATTATTTTAACTCTCTAAGTTACAGACCCATAATGGTCCATTTGGTTCCAAACTATCATTTAGCTGGGGACCCCCTGGAACTCCCTCAGGTACCCCTGGGGGTCCCCGGACCCCACTTTGGGAACCACTGCTCTACAAACTGTTTACCTGGGGTCCTCTACAAACTTCTCCACCAGCATGACGTCGTCGTTGAACGACTTCCTGGCTTCTCGTCTGGCCGACTCCAGCTGTTCCAGGAAGTCTGCGTCTGTCCGGGCGATACGCATGCCCTACGCACACGGAGACAAGACACAGACACACTGCATGGTTCATGAATACAGACCAGCACGCATACCCACAAACACATACTAAATAACAAATAGGAGAAGAGATGTAAACGCACGTAACTGCTCAGAGAGCGTGATTAGCTGGAAAGACAGTTAATAAAAAGAACCATTGAAATGTATTGATTTTCCGTTTTCCCCTCACCTTCCCGCCTCCTCCGCGGACCGCCTTGATCATCACGGGGTAGCCGATCTGGACGGCCTCCGCTTGGAGACGCTCGTTCGATTGGTCCTCACCGTGGTAACCTCCGATGATTGGCACTCCGGCGGCTGACATAATGTACTTGGACGTGCTGAGGAACGATGGAGAAAAACAAATGAACGGAGGCTCGTTCAAACGGGATCAGTTCAAGTTAAAAGTCAACACTGTGTGCATGCTGCTAGTGTGTAAGTGGACTCGAACCCACGGCTCCCACATGGGAGACCTATTGCAATATCCAAAGGAGATATTAGGCTTAATATTGAGGCTTGTTGGTCATGCCTCGATTGAAAGCACTTTGGGTCAACTGCTGTTGTTGAGGGGCGCTAGCCCCTCCTATACACAGGTTTAATTAATGTTTGTCTTTAGTTTGTAAACGCCTAAGTAAATTCCTAATGTCTGAGGTTCAGGCAGGGCTACTCTGCTATATTCACTTCCTTTGTGTTAAGTAGCATGCTTCAATCTAGCCCATGTTAATACATACTAGCTTTTTAGAACATAATTTGCGCAACACTGAACAATTTTCAATAGCGGTGATAAACACTTCCATGCTCTTACGGACGGCCTTAGCTGAATGGGTAGAGAGACCGCCTGGTTCAATTCCCAGCCATGGCAATGTATCGAGGTGTCCCTGAACAACACTTAACCCCTAACTGCCCCCACCCCCCTCACACGCACACAGGAGGACCACTTGGGCAGCATTGAGCTGGTGAAGCCACATTGCACCATCTCTTATTGTTTGTTCATGGTATGGACATTTCACCTGAAGGCTCTAATTGATAATACAACCCATTTTTATAAATGGCAATTATGCATAGAGTACTGGCATGTGTTACCTCTTGATGCCCATGTCTCGGATGGCAGAGGAGGGCGGGCCGATGAAGATGATTCCTTCCTGTTTGCATGCCTCAGCAAACTCTGTGTTCTCTGAGAGAAAGCCATAGCCAGGGTGTACTGCCTGCACACGTGCGCGCACACACGCACGTACACATACACACACGTACACAGACACACACACACACACAGGCAATTTGACGGGGCAGGGAAATTGAATCCGAACACATGCATGCACGCATGCACGCACGCACGCACGCACGCACGCACGCACGCACGCACGCACGCACGCACGCACGCACGCACGCACGCATGGCTCCAGGTTGCCAAGCAACGGTTACAACCGGAAATGAACCGGAAGTGAAATTTTTCACCTGTCGTCTGCCTCCATGTTATCAGATTTAGAAAAATGCATTTATCTCAGATTATTTTCCCATATTGCGTTTTTGGTCAAAACAAGCTTTATTCAGCGGCCCATAACTAAAGAACCAATGATCGCGGTTACAACATTTATTTTCAGGGTGAAATAAAAGACGATCGTCTGTCATAACACACATCAGGTCTTTTTTTACATCCGGTTCACGTCTCGGGTCCCGGTGGGCCTTCAGAATAAGGGTGCAAACAGAGAGTATTACTCACATGTGACCCAGACCTTTTGGCCACATCCAGCACCTTCTCCATGCACAGGTAGCTCTGTTGAGAGGCTGCTGGGCCAATGTGGTAGGCCTCGTCTGCCTACGAAGAAAACAAATCAATACATAAGTCAGGGGCAAAGAAAGTAAAAACTATAAAAACGTTGCAGATAGAAAGAGGATAATTCAAGCTTTCCGTACAGCTGCAGTGTTGGTGAGTTTAACGTTTAATACTGTATGGATGTATGGGCTGTCAATGGTTGGTGTTGCAACTCTAGATTCAACTTATTAAACAAAAAAAACATAATCGGCTGCGGCTAGCACACCGAGGTGCCTTTGTAAATTGAGGTGTACACTTGGCTGCATGTTGTTAAGAGCTGACAGATGATTCAAAACCACAGAAGCCCATGGTTGACACATCTGTGCAAGTGCGCCTCACCATGGCCACGTGCATGGAGTGTCTGTCCGCCTCACTGTACACAGCCACGGAGCGAACGCCCATCTTCTTGGCCGTCCGCATCACACGACACGCAATCTCTCCTCGGTTGGCGATCAACACCTTCTCTATCCGTCCTACTCCTTGACAGAACACACGTGCATGTTGATTGTTACAATCATTACAATTGATATTTGTATGCTTTTTTTTAAATAAAACTACTTTTTTTGTGATCATATAGAAAACACACTATGCCAAAATGACATCAAATAGATTAGAATACTTTTAGTTACAAAAAGAAACCCTGATCGGGACAGGTTTTTTTGCTCCCGATCCAATTCCGATCATTTGATTTTGAGTATCTGCCGATACCGATCTTTCCCGATCCGATATTTTTCTATAACACTTATGCTATATCACACAATATCCAAAATCACAGACAATATCCAGTCTAATATCATCATATGGATATAATATTGATAGGGATGTCCCGATCATGTTTTTTTGCTCCTGATCAGATTCCGATCATTTGAAAATGACGTGATCGGCCCCGATTTATCGGAACGGGACAACCCTACTCTTAGTGGACATACTCTCGTCTGCTGCAATACAGCTGATAAAAGAGCATTTTATTAATTTATTCATGTGCAAATGATGACATTGACTATTCAGGATGCTGACAGGACAGAAATCCCTTACTCACCTCCTGAGACAAACCTCACAGATCCTTTGGTCCATATTAATTTCCTGAAAGGAGAAGAGCGCAGTCAGTCAGAGACTCAGAGAACCATAACATGATGAGCAATGAGGCACAATAAAGACACTATAGGCAGTAAAATCCAGAGTTCCAATAACTCAGAGAGTGTACAAATGGAAAGGATCCATACTCTCAACTTAGACTGGTGTCAAGGGCAGAGCAGAGTAGTACAACTTCACAAAGCTGTTCTGTGCTAAACTTGTCAGTTCCATCCCAATATATACAGTCACATGAAATCCACTGAATTAAATGTTTCGTGGACTGATGAGCCAATTAAGTTACAGAGCAAATTGCAAAATGATTTAGTAGCATTAGCATGACATGCTACCTTAGTGATTGGTACCTTTAAATAACCTTGCATAGAGCTTACTTGGCCAAGTAGCACGCACGCTGTGCGCACACACACGTCAACAAGGACATAGTAGCGTAATTTCTGATCAGCAATGATCGTCATCATCACATCGTTTCATGATATATGATGCATTATTAAACAAGCAACACACTTTAATGTCTTGTTTGTTGTTGCTGGTGTCGTGGCTAAAGCTAACTTGGCTAACGTTAGACAGCCTGCCCTGGACACTGCAGTGAGCATAATAAGAGGCAGAGGATTCTTGTAAAACGCCATCGTTTCCAATGTTGTGATCTACATAGGCTACTTACTGTGTGAATGTTCTCACACCGTGCAGGGCTGGAAATGTCAGTATCATCGCAGCCATACTGACGTTATGATAGCAGCCAAGGCTGCTGCTTCACAGAATAAATACCAATGACAAAACGCGATTGGATGAAATGCACCCCCTTTTAGTCCAAAGGCATTCTTAAGCGAGTTCAAACAATCGTATCAGTATCAACGGCTTAACTGTACATTCATTTAATAGTTATGTGATCTGGACAAAGCGGTAAACAACACCAGCAGGGTTCAGGTTTGTAATAATGATTACACATATGTAGTTAGTATGGTCTGTGGATGGTCTGTCTGAGTACCCGTACTGCAAGTAGCCAATGAGAATGGCGAATACGGAGGCGGAGAAGTCAGAAGTGAGGTGTCAATCTGTAAAAGAACAGAACACCACACGAGGGCAGTGTAGCGTCTCTCTGTCATCTCTCTCTCTCTCTCTCTCTCTCTCTCTCTCTCTCTCTCTCTCTCTCTCGCGCACGCACGCACGCACGCACACACACGCACACGCACACACTTCCTCTCCTCTAGACTAGTCAAAAGTTTGGACACCTTTTCTTATTCAATGGGTGTTCTTTATTATTTGATTTTTTTCTACTATATATTCTAAACTAAATCATCAGATTATAGTATTTCTGAGGGGGCGCTACCCCTCCAACCCCTTTACGTCATATGGACACCTAGTCTATGGACTTTTATGCCCCCCCCCCCCCCCCCCCCAAAAAAATGATGTGATGTCATGTGGCAGCCAAGTCTATGGACTTTTAATATTTGCTTTAAGCAGTGACGTCAGTGGTGCGCGCGTGTGTGTGTGTGTGTGTGCGTGTGTGCGTGCGTGCGTGCGTGCGTGCGTGCGTGCGCTGCTGATTATCCAATGGAGTACAGTGTTGAGTGTGATTCGTTTTTGCCCAAATATGGAGATAACTGACATAGTACTGATGCCATAAAAAGTGCTCTGCTCTTACAATGGTTACGGCTATAGTTTTTATTAAGGTATAAAACACTTAAATGCTTTCTCAGTCATGTAAACTATAAGGTCACAACTGTGACGGTTTTCACCCTTCATTGTTCTCGGAGGCCTTACATTTTCTTTGTACCTAACTCTCAGATGAAAGCATCGATAGGATGTCCAGAGTGATGAGTTTCTTGGGAGGACTGTTGGGCGGGCAACCAGAGGGGCCACAGCCATCAGAAGCAGAAGAGACCATCCAGAAGCTGTGTGATCGGGTGGCCTCTTCTACGCTCCTGCAGGACCGCAGGGATGCAGTCAGGGCACTCACATCCCTCTCAAAGACATACCGGGCAGAGGTTGGCAAACAGGCACTGGAGCACCTTGTCCATATACTGCAAACTGAACAGTTTGATTCCGAGATCCTCGGCTATGTCTTGGCCACGTTACAGAACATCATCTGCGATGATGAGGGCGAGGAAGTGCCAGATGAGAACACTCGGAAGCAGAGAGAAGACCTGGCGATGAGGTTCATCCAGGACTCTAAGAATGTGACCGTGCTGCTGACGCTGTTGGAGGAGTTTGACTTCCACGTGCGGCGGCCAGGTGTGAAGCTGTTGACGGCCCTCCTCGAGCGCCAGTGTGCTCAGGTGCAAGGCATCGTCCTGGTCAGCCACCTGGGTGTTTCCAGGTTGATGGATCTACTGCAAGACTCCAGGGAGGTCATCCGCAATGATGTCCTGCTGTTGCTTCGGCAGCTGACCAAAGGGAACACTGCCATTCAGAAGATTGTGGCATTTCAGAACGCTTTTGAACACCTTCTGGACATCATCGCAGAAGAAGGCAGCAGCAATGGAGGTATCATAGTGGAGGACTGCCTGCAACTCCTCCTCAACCTGCTGAAGAACAACAGCTCCAACCAGAACTTCTTCAAGGAGGGCTACTACATCCAGAGGATGACGCCATGGTTTGAGGTCTGTGAAGATGACTCGGGTTGGTCCGCCCAGAAGGTCACTATCCTCCACCTCATGCTGCAGTTGGTACGAGTCATGGTATCTCCGGTGAACTATCCAGGAGCCACGGCCAGATGTCAGAAGTCAATGTACCAGTGTGGCTTACTGCAGCAGCTCTGCACCATTATCATGGCCACCACCGGTGTGCCAGTCGACATTCGCACACAGACCATCAACACTGTGTCAGAGGTCATTCGTGCGTCACAGAACAACCAGGACTACTTTGCTACTGTCAATGTTCCTGTTCCCTCTAACGCTCCAAGACCAGCCATTGTGGTGCTGCTCACGTCCATGGTGACAGAACGGGAGCCGTTTGAGCTGCGTTGTGCTTCTCTTTACTGCTTCCAGTGTTTCCTGTACAAGAACCAGAAGGGCCAGGGGGAGATTGTGGCCACACTGCTGCAGCCCTCCACCACCACTGATGCCAACATCCCTGCAGGCGGGCTGCTGTGCGCAGGCCTGTTGTCGGCTGATTCCCTGTCTAACTGGTGTGCTGCCGTGGCCCTGGCCCACACCCTGCAGGGCAACCTCGCCCAGAAGGAACAGCTGCTGCGGGTGCAGCTGTCCACCAGCCTGGGCAAGCCGGTGTGCCTCCTGCAACAGTGCACCAATAGCCTCTCTCAGGGCGGTAAAGTGCAGACCAGGGTGGGCCTCCTCATTCTGCTGTGTACGTGGATGAGCAACTGTCCAATTGCTGTCAAACACTTCCTGCAAAACCAGGTAAATGTTCCCTTCCTGCTGGGTCAGATCTCTGAAAACTTGGGAGAGAATGAGAGGCTGGTGGAGGGCCTGTGTGCACTGCTGCTGGGCATCTGTGTCTGCTACAATGACAACTCACTGGAGAACTACACCAAGGGGAAGCTGAAGCAGCTCATTGAGATGCGTATTGGGAAGGAGAATTTTGTGGAGAAGCTTGGCTTCGTCACCAAACACGAACTGTTCTCCAGAGCAACCCAGAAACCACAGCCTGTCCTCCTCTCTCCAGAACAGATGCTGTTTGACCACGAGTTCACCAAGCTGACCAGAGAACTGGAGGATGTCATAATTAGAGCGGTGCTCAAGTCCAGTGAGGAGGAGGAGAAAGAGGACCGGGTGAAGAAGACGTTGGCACAGTACCAAGAGCTTATCGGAGAACAGGAAGCCAAGATAGCCGAACTGGAGAGCCGGTTCGCCGCACAGGCATGCGAGACTGAGAAACTTAAGGTGGAGGTGAGACGCCTCTCAGAGGGCAGGGCGGGGCTGGAGAAGCTGCAGATGGAGGTGCAGGAGTCCAAGAAGGAGAAGGACAACTTGCTAATGCTGTTAAATGACCGGGATCAGAAAATACACGGCCTCAAGCTACGTCTTAAAGACGTAGGAGAGACAGATAAAGATGAAGAAATTTGTGATTTTACCCCCTAACACTAGAGACTGATGCCAGTCTAAATTGTGGTTAAAATCCAAACAACAATGCTTCCAAACAACAACTCCAGCTAAAAGTTTGAGCGGGCTCCTATGCACAGCTTTGTGTGTATGTGTGTGTACAGTATGAGCACGGAATGTGCGCAGCTGATTGGCCACGGAATGTATATGATGATGTACTGTATGATGATAAGAGTGCCCCTCACTTCACACGAGTGTGATTTTTTAAATTGTGTTTAGAAACGCCACTTGTGGACAGGTGTTGAGAATGAATTAGCTCCTGTGCTATAACAGTGATGTCCTTCGCAAATAAGTAAACATTCATTCATTCAACATGGCTCGCTCTATACGTCCATCATATTTTCAGTAGAATCTTCATTCAACCATATACATATTCAACCTCATAAATGTGCCATTAAAAAGTCTGAGAAACTTTGTAGCATTTTACTGAGGTCTATCACACATTATGTGTCACCCACCTTCAACAAGCCCCCTGCCCCTCGCATAGAACACAAGTTGCACTTGCAGTTTCTCTCTCTCACATGCACGCACGCGCGCACACACACGCGTACGCTTACGCGCACACGCTAATGCATACACCCGCACACACACACACACACACATACACACACACACACACACTAATAACGCAATACAATACAAGTGCAATGTAACATGTACTGCTCAGTGTACACAATTCAAAAGTGCAATTCATTTTATAATACATCATTTTATAATAATTGTATATTTTTTTATTCTATATTTAATATTTATCCTTATCTTTACGTTTATTGTTTTTTTCAGAACTATGTTATTAGTGCACCAACTTCACCAAGACAGATTCCTTATACAGTATGTGCACCGCAGCAATCAGGAAGATGCCGGTCACCGATGCCCCCACAATGATGGGAATGACACGCTTGTTGAAGTCAGCCCAGCACTCCACCTCTGATGCAGGTGGAAGATGCCGGTCACCGATGCCCCCACAATGATGGGAATGACACGCTTGTTGAAGTCAGCCCAGCACTCCACCTCTGATGCAGGTGGAAGAGGAAGGACAGAGAGAAATACATGGGGTCAGGGATTTACTTAAAGGTCGGGTCTATATTTGATTTAGATCACATATATAATGCATTATAATGCCCTTATAAGGCATTAACACTTTATGTTGACGTTATAAATGTCTAACATATTATAAGTGCTGGTCCGTAAGCTCAGTGGAACAGCACATTATTACTACCTTAACTTAGTTAGTTATAATAATGAAGTGTCTTTGTTATAAGTTGTTGTACATCATTTATAAGTTGTACATAATTATAAACATTCATAGTGTGTGTTATGGAGCATTGCAAGTGCATTATAATGCATTATGAATGTGATTATTATGCATTATAGACCCCCCCACAGCCAAAAGAGCAGTCAGCTCATCTTGCTCATAATATTCTCACCTGGTCCATACTGTTCCTTGGGGATGGCCTGAATCTGGAGAGGAACTAGCTTGATCTTCAAACTTGAAGACACGTCAAACTCAACCTGTGAGCTGTACTTGAAGCCACAGCAACCCACAGCATTGCTAGCCTGGCAAATAAGCCAGACTCAAATCACACTGTTGTGTGGTATTTGAGTCTGGAGATGCTGTGTATGGATCTTGTTTCCCGGGGGGCGGGTTCAAACATTTTCTCTTCGACGCAATTGGTCAGAGCTACTGTCAGTCAAAGGTCTCAAGCATTGAACGTCACTGTACCAAAGCCCGCCCATATTGCATACCGTGTCCCGATTGGCCACACCAGTTCTCTGGTGTAGGAAATGGGCGTACAATTGAGCCTCTCCAGACCGTAATCCGCCGGCAGACAATTTTTTTTTGCCAACGGCTGATTCGGTCTGGCTTATTAACCAGGCTACAGCATTGCATGGTCCATCACACCTGCATAATACTTGGCTAAAATAGAGGCCAAAAAAGAGACGGAATGTTAATGTCCATCTTTAGTACCTGGTTTCGTACCATTTTCACATAAAATGTGGATCTAATAACTGAGGTTATGAAGCAGTTTATGAAATGTATGCAGCTTCTATTCATCTCCATCTTACTTTCACATTCTTTGCAGGCAGGTTGAGGAGTGATGTGAGCATTCACTGTGGTTACATATAGGGTACATTCCCCTCCTAAGGATAAAATGCTTTATGTTTCTATCATAGTTGGTCACATGACATAAGGATTTAACTTTTCTAATGATCAGTACTTTATTTGGATTTTTTACAAATACAGAAAACAGAAAAAACAAACACAAGCAACAACAACAACAGAATACGTATGCATGGACATTATGTATGGACACAGAAACATAATATAAAACAAGGATAGACAAGATAAACAAATAAAAATACACGCAGCATCATCAACCGTATCATATGTATACTAATACAGTAAACAATCAAAAGGGCATTGCCTGACCATGGATCACATCAAGGACCTGCAACATGACTGAGGAACACGTTCCACTTCGAATCATATTTATCCAACTGATTATTCATCTTAAAGGATAACATTTTAGATGTTTTCTTAGTAATAGTACAACATAAACATTACAGAGACTTTAGTTGTCACTGTGCAATACTTTAAAACAGTTGTCATTTGCACCGCCCTCGTTGAAAACATTGTATTTCAAACCCCAGCTTGTCACACTCCATGGCTGCATGAACAGCACTCAAGTGCTTTTTTCTGACCCCTCAATGGCGCAACTCTCTCAGCTATATGGCTCTGGGTTAGGGACAATTTACAATTTAGCAGACGCTCTTAATCCAGAGCGATTTACATTAAGCAAGAACAAAAAGCATGGCAATACATCATGGGACAGGGTTAGTGATGCCTTAGCACAACATTATGGCAAATATTCATATATTTTTTTAAGCTCATGCGAGTGATCCTGTGTCCAATACAATAGCAACAACAGCGCCAATATGTCTCGCTCCAGTTGAAGCATGTTGATGTTGGGTGCAGTATTTTGCATTGACAACGTGAATCCATGGTTCAAGCTGCCTGCTGTTGTCGCAACAGGCAGGAGATGAAGTGGTGAGGGTTTCTACATGGTTGAGCACCAGCACCACATCCACCAGTGTCTGAATGCCACACCTCATCTAAACACTAATGCTGACCAGGTGCAGCTCTTCATAGCCTAGTGCACTGTGTATGCATGTGTACTATGTAAACTCTCAATTTCCATTTTTCAGCCATTCAGTTGCCAAGAAAATAAGTTTTTTTTAATTTTTTATATATATATAATAATTTGGGGACCCCCCAAAATAATTTGGCGTCCGACTCGCGACCCACGGGTTGAGAACCCCTGCTCTAGGTCACCTTGTGGGAAGATGTTTCCAAAGACCTCACAATTAGTTTACCCTATACTGGCCAGACATCACCTCAATAAGGAACATTTGGACATAGTTTGCATCATAAATGTGTCACGAAACCATCTGGAATTGCATTTGAGTCCACAGTGCGGACCCATATCAGAATGTTTGTGAACAAACAGGTATTTCTGGATAGAATATATATATGTTTTCATTGTTTTCACAGTACAAAATAAAGTGTCCAGAATATTAGAGTCCTGTGCGCCTGTGGGCTTGCTGGCAGCTGGCCGTGGGAGCTTATGCTCTGCTGCTGCTGTAGGCCTACTTTGCACAAATAAATGTGACCTCCAAGGAACAACATCTGCCTCTCTGCCTGCGTCTCTCAACTTTCTCTCCATTTTTAGCCTAAGTATTTCAGCTCTCTGCACACAGAAAGAACTCTCCCGATTTACGATTAACATATGTTTAGACGTTTGTCAACCTGTGGATATTTAGAACAAAATAATATATTTAATAACAATATCATAAGTGTCCTGTTCTTCCAATGTGACACTGCTGGCTTTAAATAAGCAAATTATAAACAAAGTTTTGCCCTGTCGGTATTGCCAGAGGTTATCCAAACAAGGGCCAGCGCTGGTGAATCTGTGCCAAAGTTTGGCGACTGTCCAAATACACATTTCCATTGAATATCCATTAATAGATATATGAAAACATTTAAAGCAATACAATTACCAATACAGTGGAAGTCAGAGGAAGAAAGGGAATGGTTAGAGGAGGCGAAGTAGGGAGTACATCATTTGGAGAATTTGCTCTCAGGAAGACTTCACCAAACTTCACCAAACACCAGACTCGGAGATCTGATAAACTCTAAAACGTAAGATCACTTTAACCTTGTGTTCATTGTTCATTAGAATAATTGTTGTGTTCAGAAGAACATTGGGAAGAGTTGTTCTATAATTGTTATATTCAGTTAACTGCACTCAAATCCAGCCATTATGTTTTGCTCTTCTGAACCAGTTACCGTGTGCACACAGCGCCTTGAAGATGAACGAGAAGACGTACACACTGGGAAATACCCTCTCCTTCATATTATCAGAAAACTACAGTGTTCCTCTCACAGCAGTAACTGCTGTCCACTCCGTCTACATCATCCTGGGTTTCCCCATCAACAGCTACGTTGTGTGGCTGATACTGAGTGGAGCTGGAGGGACGATAGCCTCAGAGTTCTTTTATCTCAACCTGATTGTCTGTATGATCATCTCTTCCCTGGTCTCTGTCTTTGACTTAGCAGTGTTCTACACACAAAACATTACTTTGGCCGTGGTTAGTGTATTTTTTATGGTTTGTTTCTTTTTCTCTATTTCATGGTGCCAGTGCTGTATCTGTGTGGAGCGTTACATAGCAGTGGTTCACCCTGTGGTGTTTCTCAGGTACAAAGCTCTTCGGTACAGGGTGGCCTGTTGCTGCGTTGTCTGGCCGACGACTCTTGCATTTAGCGCACTACTGTTTTGGTCAACAACAGCGGTGTGTTACGTCTCTTTGGGTTCTGACATTGTGTGCATTTCTGTGATGTCTTTCTGCTGCCTCTCGGTCCTCAGAGCTCTGAGACAGCCCGGACCAGGAGAAGGACAGACCAGTGGGGAGGGAAGCAATGTGAAGAGAAGGGCTTTTAAAATTATTCTTATCAACTTGATAGTGATGTTACTGACTATGATAAGCCATATTAATGTTATTGTATCTACTCTGACCTTTTCTCCAAGCTCCCTTTCTACTTTCATCACACTTACAATAACCAGAATGTCAGGGTTTGCTCATCATTTGCTCCACATCTACAAAGCTGGGAAACTGCCTTGCTTCAAGGGGTTCTGAAAACAGGATCCATTTCTTACCAGACCTGTGTGTAATATTATGTTGTAGATATAATCTAAATTTTCCACTGTGTCAGAGAAACTTGTTTAAAATAGACAGCTATTTCTTACGTTTATTGAATTGCTCAATAAACAAAATTGTATTTTGAAAATTACATTTACACAATTATTTATAACCTTATTGTTTTTGTTTGCTTTTGTTTCTCCATTGACAAAAGCTCACGTGTGTGGATTAAGAGTGTCTACTAAATGCTTAAGTTGCATCTGTGGTTAAGTTTAGACCTGGGTTTGATGTGGTTTTCACGTTATTTAAGGGTCAGTGTGGGAAGCGTGTCCACCATGGCATGATGCTCTGATCTCTCTCTATGGCTCTCATATCCACTGTCTGAATAATAATTTCACCTGTTCATTAACTGCTTGTAATTCATTCAATTGTATGTGATTGTTATATGAACATGTAGAATCAGTAGAAAATCTAAATCTAGTAAGGACACATTATGTTACTGTGTATTGTTGGAGAGAACCAACAATGGCGTGTCCCTGGTTTTTAATGTTGCCTGAAAACGAATATACCCTTCTTATACCATGTTTGTATATACTTCTGCTCTCACTTGTTGCTTTGTTTTTTTTTTTTTTTCTTTTCTTTTCTTTACATGCTCTTGTTGTTGCTCTGTTCTTGTTTACATGCTCTTGTTCAGCACTTTGGTTTGTCTTCGGTCAATGTAATTGTGCTATACAAATAAACTTTGATTTGATTTGATTTGATTTAATTCTATACGTCTGATCCCTGCCTATATGCACCTGTCTCTAAGCATAAGACCTGTAATTGCTCTAACTATAAAAGTTAAGTGGAAATGGTGCTTTGGCATCACAATGGAACTTAAAGAATGATGGCATACGATATGAAGCAAGCAAAGTGAGGTAAAGCAAGTGTAACGGTATATGTGTAGGCTATAGCATATCACATTTGCAATGAGTTGTGGTGACCTAATCCATACCAAACCGGGCCCCGCCGCCATTTGAGTAGCATGACCACATTTCTGTCACCTTGCAAAGAAGTGCAGTCAGTGCACACAAAAAACAGGCTACAAAAGTGTAAGCAAAGCAAATCAAACACACACCAGTTGAGGCAGCAGGAATTATCGATTAATTCATTATAATTGATAACCAGTTAGTTGATAACCAGTTCGTTTTTTATCTGAGAATCTTAATTTCCCTCAATAATGTCTAACAAAAATCTACATTTTGCTGATATACAGAAAGAATACAAAAGGCATATTAAATTCCTTAATCAAATATTTATTTGACGATTTGAGATACAGGGCCGGGCAAAGGCATGATCTTTGTCACATCACATTCAAAATCAGAGACGTTTCTGTGGCTACCAAGGTGGGGGGGACTTTTTTTAACCGGCCCACATGTGCGTTCCTTGGCCATGTGCGCGCGCAGACATCATTACATTCACAGAAAACCGCCCTATGATAGAACCGCAGTATTTTCAATTAATTTAAGAATTTCTTAATGGTGATTAATCGATTTAATGATTGACTTTTGACATCCCTACTGTGTACTAATAACAACACTGACTGACTCGCAGGCACTTTTCAAAAGGTCTTCTCTTATACCTGCTGCATTGGGTCTGCATTGTGCCTCTCTGGGGTTCTCACAATCTGAGATCAACTGCGTTTTGAATATTGCAATCAGGTTCAACTTACCGAGCATAATAGTTGCCATGAAGATTAGAGACCATCCACCTCTGGCACACTGTGCCATCTTTTCCCTGGAATGGAATAGAATAGAGGGTATGCGCGTGACATCATCATCATACCCGGGAAGTTATGCAGGAATGCCTACTGAGTGGCAAAAAACTACTTTCTGGCCTTGACAGCCCATGCATCCAAACAGAAACGTCCTATCTGATTGCATTAAATTAATTTAAACAACCTTAAATTCACTTTGTCACTCACTTTGCCACTCGATCTGCCATTCACTTTATGCATGCGCATACCCTCTATAGAATAGAATAGAATAGAATAGTGCTGTGGCAGTTGAAGTGAGGCGTGTTGGCCTGAGCGCTATAAGGCTGGGTGGTGTGAAGCTCAGTTTGTCTACTATACACCTAAATGTGTCATGCAGAGGAAGTGAACCTTCAGCGGAAGAGGCAGAGATCTCTGATAGGCAGGCTTTTGTTTTACTAGTAGTTACAAGTTAGTTAGTCTGTCTAGCTGCTTCTTTTGCTATTTTGGCAGCACTCGTGTGCCCTGGCTGGTAGTGGCTCTTCTTTATTGTCTGCCTGTGCATACTGTACTATACAGTGTGTAAATACTAATAACTCAGCAAAAAAGTAAAAGCACCTTGCACCATTTGACTGAAAACCTTTGTTTGGTCTCCTTGATTTGCAGCTCTTAAGCTCAACAGCCTGGTATATATTTGTATGTTACAAACTCCTATCCCTAGACCGAAAGGGTTTCGTATAACGTACCTTTGAGCCTAAATAATATATTCTACTGTCACACAATGAAAATCAATTATTTTTGGTGAGCAAAGTATAAATTGGGCTTCAGGCGGGCGAATGTCAGTGCGTGTGGTCATGCAGGCTAAAGGTCTCCAGGTACAAAGTTTCAGCTACACAATTTAACATGGGTCCATTTGGTTACATTTGTACACTCTGAGCATTCAGGATTTCACTGTGTCCTCGGCTATGAATGCACACAGTGGCTTCTATTGAACAGTCACAGTGAAAATCATAGTATAATGTAACACCAAGGTCCCTCTGTGTGAATTAAGTGCAAGTGTGTGTTTGCGTGCGTGTGGGCCGCGGGCGTGAGTGTTCAGGTTGTTGGACAGTGTTTGCTGATAAGAGTCAAAGTCTTTATCATAATGGAGCCATGCTCCTACATAGCCTTACATCCCCCCCTGTCTCTGCCTTTAATCAAAACTAATGTATTGATTTGTGAGGCAGGAGAGGAGACCAAACGACAGAGCAAACATTTACTGTGTGTGTGTGTGCGTGCGCGTGTGTGTGTGTGTCTTTTTGCGTGTGTGTGCATGCATGTGTCTGTGTGTGTCTGTGTGTGTGCGTGCTCGTCCTCCCGTCCTCCCTGTTGTTTGTTCATCTCTGTGTCATCATGTGGTGCTGATCCCCACCAATAGATTGAAACACTGCTCTGTTAAGTCAGTCTGCTCTTACTCAGCTGTCAATCACAGGAGTCCATTTTGTCTCTGAACCCAGTAGCTCTGAGACGCTATAGACCAGGCGACCTCCACTCAAACACGTGAGTACCTCCATCTCCGTCTCTTAGAATCTGTTGGAGAAACATTACAATGGTGAAAAGATTAGCCATAGAACCAGAGTGTGGTGCGAGATTGGAGATGTCTTGTCTTAAGTACTTATACCCTCTCTATGTCTTGTCTTAAGTACTTATACCCTCTCTATGTCTTGTCTTAACTAAGTACTTATACCCTCTCTATGTCTTGTCTTAAGTACTTATACCCTCTCTATGTCTTGTCTTAAGTACTTATACCCTCTCTATGTCTTGTCTTAACTAAGTACTTATACCCTCTCTATGTCTTGTCTTAAGTACTTATACCCTCTCTATATTTTGTCTTAACTAAGTACTTATACCCTCTCTATGTCTTGTCTTAAGTACTTATACCCTCTCTATATCTTGTCTTAACTAAGTACTTATACCCTCTCTATGTCTTGTCTTAAGTACTTATACCCTCTCTATGTCTTGTCTTAACTAAGTACTTATACCCTCTCTATGTCTTGTCTTAAGTACTTATACCCTCTCTATGTCTTGTCTTAAGTACTTATACCCTCTCTATGTCTTGTCTTAAGTACTTATACCCTCTCTATGTCTTGTCTTAAGTACTTATACCCTCTCTATGTCTTGTCTTAACTAAGTACTTATACCCTCTCTATGTCTTGTCTTAAGTACTTATACCCTCTCTATGTCTTGTCTTAAGTACTTATACCCTCTCTATGTCTTGTCTTAAGTACTTATACCCTCTCTATATCTTGTCTTAACTAAGTACTTATACCCTCTCTATGTCTTGTCTTAAGTACTTATACCCTCTCTATGTCTTGTCTTAACTAAGTACTTATACCCTCTCTATGTCTTGTCTTAAGTACTTATACCCTCTCTATATCTTGTCTTAAGTACTTGTACCCTCTCTATGTCTTGTCTTAAGTACTTATACCCTCTCTATGTCTTGTCTTAAGTACTTGTACCCTCTCTATATCTTGTCTTAAGTACTTGTACCCTCTCTATGTCTTGTCTTAAGTACTTATACCCTCTCTATGTCTTGTCTTAAGTACTTGTACCCTCTCTATGTCTTGTCTTAAGTACTTGTACCCTCTCTATGTCTTGTCTTAAGTACTTATACCCTCTCTATGTCTTGTCTTAAGTACTTATACTCTCTCTACCAAGGCTCATTATTTATTGGGCATTTGAGCCACGGACCAGCATTTGATGCGATTTAGCCTCTCAGTCCCAACATTTAGAATATTTTGTTGTTGTTGAATAAGATATGGTTTGCAATTCCATGCTGCATTGATGTGGTACCATAGTAGGACAGATAACATGCATACTTTGATCAAAATAACAATTATTCTACGTTCTACGTTCTCTAATTGTGTAGACTTCTTGTAAATTGAGTAATGCAGATGTTTAACAATAATACGTGTAACTCTTGAGAGCTTAAAATGAAACCAAATTTTACGCTCTCAAGCATTAAAGATCTATCAGGGTCCATTTGGTTACCCATTCTCCATCATTTAGCTGGGGACCACCTGGAACCCCATCAAGGACCACTGATGGTCACCGGACCACTGGTTGCAAACCTCTGCTCTAGATTTTAGTAAACTGGACCCGAGTCGACTCTGGGCTGGTGTCCGCACATTATTCCCATCCCATTATACTGACCGTTGGGTCTTTGTGTGAGGTTAGGGTTAGTCATAATGGGGCCAGTCAGACCAACGGGACTCACCAATGGATGCTGGGGTTCAAGTGGTCAATCAAAGTTCATGAAAGTGTCTTCTCTGTTGTTCAGAAAAAGTAGAGTAGAAACATTGGACATGAACCCATTGTTATTATTCAAATATTTGTATTGAAGTTTATGAACCCATTGTTTATGAACCAAGAGTCAACAGCTCACAAGGCAGGCTGTCAGGCTGAAAGAAATAATCAAACCACCATTATCAACCTTAGAATACCAACATCACGATAAAGTGTAGCTCCATAAGTAACATAGAGCTGGATACTAACAAAGACAGCGTTTGGAATTACAATACATTGCAACTGCGGATGAGTGAGTGGAGCTCCATGACTACATCCTGGATGTAGCTCCATACTACATACAGTACCTTACCAGGATTACAGACTCTGTTCTGACTGCAGTCCGTCCACTGTGTAACATACTGTAGACTCTGTTCTGACTGCAGTCCGTCCACTGTGTAACATTCTGTAGACTCTGTTCTGACTGCAGCCCGTCCACTGTGTAACATACTGTAGACTCTGTTCTGACTGCAGCCCGTCCACTGTGTAACATTCTGTAGACTCTGTTCTGACTGCAGCCCGTCCACTGTGTAACATACTGTAGACTCTGTTCTGACTGCAGCCCGTCCGTCCACTGTGTAACATTCTGTAGACTCTGTTCTGACTGCAGCCCGTCCACTGTGTAACATACTGTAGACTCTGTTCTGACTGCAGCCCGTCCACTGTGTAACATACTAGACTCTGTTCTGACTGCAGCCCGTCCACTGTGTAACATATGCAGTCCTGATTCGGGAACATGCTGTCATTGAACTTGTCCATTATGACATGAGGCCTTGCATTTGATACTTCCATGTGTCTGTACCAGCAGCACTGAGACGCCAGCAGCATTGGACAATGAGGCGAGGAGCGGGCCTGTGTGTGTTGTTGGGACTACTGTATTTCCATGGCTCTGTCTTGGGACAGGTATGGAAAAAATTACCTTTGACTTTGAGTGCTGTATTAAAACATTTATTGAGTTGACCCTGACAAGCCTTATTTGACCCCACAGTGGTACAGTGACTATCATGTCAGTAATGTATGTGAGGCTTTATCTGTCTATGCCTTTTGCGAATGGTTAGTTGATATTTCCCTTTGCGTACATGTCCTGATTACTCCTCTTTTATTTGGGTAATGGTTCTCATGGGGAGAAGGATGAGGTCCAACCGGGGATTTTGGTGTTCTGTGATGATACTGCTGTAGAAACAGCAGTGAGCGACGCTCTAACAACATTGAACAAGCAGCCATCATCTGGCAACAAGCTGGCACTCTATCAGATACTGTCTGCCACCAAGGTAAACAAGACACACACATGAACACTATCAGATACTGTCGGCTACCAAGCTATTATTTGAAAATAGCCGATCTACAAGTTCACAATAACAAGTCGCGATGTGTCGCATTGTGGGCTTATTAGATCTAAAATATTTGTACACATTTTACTCAAGTACATTTTGAATTCCGGGCATTTACTTGTATCAAGAGTATTTCTACATTGCAGTATTGAGACTTACTTTTACTTACTTATTTTGGACTTTTTGTGTGTGTGTGTGTGTGTGTGTGTGTGTGTGTGTGTGTGTGTGTGTGTGTGTGCGTGCGTGCGTGCGTGCGAGTGCGCGCGTGCGTGTGAGTGTGTGTGTACACGTGTGTACATGTATGTACGTACATGTCTCTCACTCTTTCTCTCTCTCCAGTCAGAGAACGGTTCCAGTTCTGTGTATTCCATCCAGTTCAGCAGCAGGAGGAGTGACTGTCCAGTAACGGAGGACAAGCTGTGGTCAGAGTGTGACTATCTGCCCAGCGGCCCCAAGGTAGTGCTCCTAATAATAATAGAATGGCATCTATCTTTGCATCTAGTTACCTAACTATCTAAGTCTCCTCGACTCTCTTATGCATTGTTCTAACACACAGGAGCCCCGGCTATGCAGTGCCATAGTGTACGTGACAGGAACGGACATAGAGACCAAAGTTGTGGAGTGCAAGCTTGGTAAGTCTCAGTAAATAAGTCAATGCATAACGTGTCAGTAACAGTATCTGTGGTTTATACCTTTTTTCACTGTGGCCCTTCTTACATCTGACATCTGAGACTGCCCCACACGTGTGCGTGCGCATGCACACGTACAGTGTGCTTTGTATGGCAAATTGGGACTGATAGCTCATTGAGTACTGTGTGGATATTAGTTATTGTAAGTTATGATTCTGTGCAACAGGTTGAAAACCTCAGACTTCCAAACAAGCAAGCAAGGCCTCAGAAGCAGGGATATAGGACACGCCCCCGCCGCCAGCAGGGCAGGAATTTCATGAAGGCCAGCATGGCTGTCGATGGCCGTCAGTATATGCCTTCTGCCCTTCAGAACATTGATTGATTGATTGATCGATGGCCGTCAGTATATGCCTTCTGCCCTTCAGAACATTGATTGATTGATTGATCGATGGCCGTCAGTATGTCTTCTGCCCTTCAGAACATTGATTGATTGATTGATCGATGGCCGTCAGTATGCCTTCTGCCCTTCAGAACATTGATTGATTGATTGTTCGATGGCCGTCAGTATGCCTTCTGCCCTTCAGAACATTGATTGATTGATTGATCGATGGCCGTCAGTATGCCTTCTGCCCTTCAGAACATTGATTGATTGATTGAATACTTTATCAGACAGAAATGCAGACAGCAAGAGAGTGCAGTCAAACACTTGGTCTAAAAGGTTAGCACCAAAAAAAAAAGTCCTGGCAGTCTTGTTTACATCCTATGTATTCAGTTAATTATAACTATAATTTGATTGGCTGAGCACAGAATGTGATGATGTATAATGATGATAAGAGCGCCCCTCACTTCACACGAGTGTGATGTTTTACTAGACACCAGATTCTGAATTGGGGGGGGGGGGGGGGGGGGGGTATCAAAAGCAGAGGTACGCCTGTCTGCTGGCATAGGCCATCCCATCCCCCAGAAAATCCAACCCTGTTTGTTCGGCCTGAGATAGCACCATAGCCTGTTGATTTACTTGTGTCAACACCGTGCGCCATGACTCATGGGAATGCATAGCGTGCAGAAACAGGTTGTTTAAACGTAAAAAATATATTTCTCATTAAGAAAACACTGACTCATTGACAAAAAAGGTACACTGGTGGGCGAATGGGGCATTGGATTGTGTAATACCGGTATACTGTACCAATTACCAGCGACATCACAACATGAACTTATCCTTAATAAAAGGCTGTTTTTAAGGCTGCTCAATTGAAGGAAATGGCCTGAACATGGACGATATTGTCTGTCCTGTTTTCAAAACAAAGGTTAGTGTTAGAGTTCCATTCATATTAACAGTTCACTCGAGAGCTTGCATGTGCTTTGGCTTTTGCTGAGGAAGGTCAGCAGGTTTATTTTGGAGTGGTGTTGAAAGTGGTGGTGTTGAAATACTATATTTAGCTAAACTTTAAAATGTAGGGGGAAAATACAAATAAATGATTGTGTGTACGTGTGTGTGTGTGTGTGTGTGTGTGTGCGCGTGCGTTCGCGCGCGTGTGTGTATTTGGTTAAACAAACATTGTAACGATGATAGGGATGTCCATTATTATCGGACGATATTTGAATAAAATCGGAAAATATCGTTATCGGTTTTAATTCATTTAAATTTCTCCCGAATTTATGATGTTTGTTGTTTATTTTGCATTTATGAATGCATCCAGCGGGGCATCACAATAAAAGTAGGCATAGTGTGAAAAAAAAGAGACAATATTGGGATATTGGTAAAAAAGTCAATATCGGACATCCCAAGCCTGTATATCGTTTGCTTATCCCAAATAACCTTGTGTTCAAAAAGCCTGAATGACCCAGACACCCCGTTGAAGCAGCTTTTGAACAACTACTATATATATAGTGTTATGTAGTCTGCTATACTCAACACTCAAAAATGTATGAAACCCAGACTTCCTTTCGGAGGTTTTTGTTTTCTTCTGTTACTTTTTTTCTGTTTCTTTGTTAGTACTTCACTTGGAATAGTAAAAAATAAATAATCATTTTCAGTTATTGCTAAATCAAAGTTGATTTTGTTGATTTGCCGTTTGTTATCTACTGTAATGTATTGTTCTTAAAAGGAAAAGATATATATACAGTTCAACAACAAACCAAAGACCCTTTTAGAGCTAACTAACTAACTAACTAACTAACTAACTATCTCTTCCTCTCCCCATTCAACCAGATCATGTCATAATCCCAGAGCGCTCTGCCTGTCTCGGCTGTCCCATGGAGATCGATGCGGACTCGGAGGACCTCAAAGTTCCCCTTTCTGTCTCCATCTCAAAGTACAACTCTATCTCCGATTCCACACACCTGTTCATGTTTAAGAGTGTGGGCTACGCCACCAGACAGGTAAGGACTGGGAGACAGAGAAGAGGAGGAGGAAGAAGTTGACGCAGGGAAATAATAATCTTAACCCTATGGAATAAATAATATTGACAAAAACAAATGGGGCTGGTAGCAGTTTTCCATTAGTACCAAAGAGGTACTAATACAGTACCTGGGGGAAACTTCGGAGGGAACCAGCTAGATGGTTTGATTAGTCTTTCGCCCCTATACCGAGGTCGGATGACAGATTTGCACGTCAGGACCGCTGTGAGCCTCCACCAGAGTTTCCTCTGGCTTCGCCCTGCCCAGGCATAGTTCACCATCTTTCGGGTCCTATCGCGCTGCTTCACCTCATCGACGGTGCGGGCGAGGCGGGCCGGTGGTGCCTATACAACTAGAGCAGGGTTCCCCAATTATTTCTCCTCAAGGGCCATATTTTGACTAGGGAACCAGGCTGGGGGCCGAGTCCGCACGCGCGAAAAATTGGGTTTTTTATTTTTTCATTAATTAATTAAAAAATGTTCTCAACCAGTGGTCCGGGGACCACCAGTGGTCCTTGAGGGTGTGCCCAGTTTGACATGCATAGGCTACTGACCCCCATTTAATGCCATTTATATCTGGGACACCCCCACAAAACAAAACAAAAAACTTTTTTTTTTCTTTGAAATTCTTCCAGGGGCCGCAAATGGCCCGCGGGCCGCCTATTGGGGAACCCTGAACTAGAGGTTACAGAACTAGCTCAGAAAAAGTCAGAGACAGCTAGTTTGAAAGCAGGGAGAGTTCATGTATCGACAATGCAATTATGTGTTGACGTACAGCAGTGCTGGACTGGGTCAAGAATTCTGCCCTGACATTTGGCCCAGACTGGCCCACCACAACTGGCAAGCAGATAGCAGATACTCTACCGCCTGCTCTGTCGAGCACACACAAACAAACAAGCCCTAATACCACCACTTTACACTGAAAAACATCCCTCCATGTGGGGGGGGGGGGGGGCGTTCATTCATTGGCAGCCTATGTAGGCTACTACTCCAAATAAAGCTGAAGAGGGATGTGATTTTATAATAGCATGAGTCAAACTTGCATATTGTCAGTAGAATATTGCCGACGCGCCTCAGCATGACAGACCCACATCAGGACCCAAAGTGACCGTTTCGGCACACTATCTGGGCATTGACGAGGGATTTATATAGTCCCTGCAAAGGCCTGCATGCAGGAACTCTGCTTGTACAGACGGTTCATGAACAACAAATGCACAAGGTGGTACTGGTACATGTACATATGCATAGTATTGTGAGCTGAGATTGGCTTCTCAACCATGAATACGGCCACACCAGGTGGCATCGGGAAGGAATCCACAGGGGTGAGCCTGTGATCAGTCTACCTTTGAGGGGATATACATAAGTACCGACTGTATAGACGACAACCACATGAAAACAGAACTAAGGGGAGGGCGGCCACGTCAGTATGACACTATAACCACAAACAAACCTGATACGCCCATCTATAGGGTCACTATGACGACAACCATCATAAAGCCACCAGAAATCGCCCACCAGTGTACCTTTTTGTCAGTGGGTTTTCTTAATGAGAATATATATTTCTACATGCTATGCATTCAAAATCACCGTCCGGAGCATAACAGTTATTCTTCTTCACATTCTCTCTACTTGCCTGTGTCCTTCCAGGTGGTGGCGGGTTTCAGGTACAAGCTGAGCTTTGATATGAGAAAGAGCACGTGTCCCAAGTCTGAACACAAAGACCTTAATGAACTCTGTGTCCCCAACAAGGATGATGTGGTAAGCCTGAACAAAACAGAAACAACACACACCAATCACACTTCATTCACTTGACATTTGCAGTATAATGGCTCTGTGACGTTGTGTGTGTGTGTGTGTGTGTGTGTGTGTGTGTGTGTGTGTAGGAGATGGCTAACTGTAATTCCACAGTGGATGTTGCGCCGTGGAGACATGAGGTCCCCGAGGCCAACATAGAGTGCGGACCAGGCCCAATAATGGATCTGGTAACACCTACAAACTATACAGTATGCCTGGTTGTAGTTGTATAGAGATTATAGGCTTTTCCCCAAGTTAAGCAGGGTAAATATAGCCACAAATCAAACATCGTTTGATCGTCGTATAGATTAGACCGATTACAGATTATGAAATTATAAAGTCTGCTGAACAAGACATGGATTTAAATAGAAAATGCTTTTGAAACTTGAACTTTTAAAGTGAAGAAACTGTCATTTATCAATAACGTTGGAGTAACTTCACAGAAGACGTGTGAAGAATGTGCAAACAAGCACAGTAAACCATGTTTGGTTTCATGCTTCTTCAGAGTTAAATTAAAAGCTGTGCTGGGATTTAAATTGGATTTGTGAGATTCTTTGCTGACCTGAATGTCTATTACCGAGGCCTGTAATTCTTTGGAAACTGGTTGAATTGCCATTTCCTAAATTCCTGCATAAATCAGCCCTAACTTTGACAGTCATGTCACCCATATAAGTAATGTTTCTCATTTCCTGCTCTTATAGCAAACTTTTACCAGGCGCCGTCCCCCGGGCTGGTCTCCTCTTAGGAACGTCATCGACTACGCGGAAGTCCCCTCCGAAACGATCGTCCCTCCCCCTCCCACCACTCCCGTCAAGGAATCTTCTGAGGAGGAAGACCCCTCTAAGGTGCCTCCTGCCACGCCCACCGGACCGTTCCACTGCCCCTCCAAGCCCTGGAAAGTGTTCAGCCCCGTGCAGCCCAGCCCAGTGGCTCCCACAGAGCCAGCCCCCGCAGTACAGGGAGCCCTCACTGATCTGGACCTGCTGGGATAGAGCAATGTGCTGCTTGTTGTTCTTTACAGGAAGGAAACACACGTTATTTTCTATATATATATATACACGTAATATAACATACCGGTATGTTTTTCCTTAAAAAACACAGAATTTCCAGGCCGATCTAGAAAACAAGTACAACCCCTTTTTGTAAGATAATAGCATGCTAGTATGGCATATTATTCTATTTTAGATAAGATGGTGAGAATGGATCTGCCAATAATTCTCAGAAGCTTCGCAAACAATTACAATTATGAGTTGTGACATTTTATGTGCTTACTTACATCATTGGTTACTAAAAACATAAATAGCAACATTTTGCAGCAAACCAATATAGAGCCAACCATTGAGATGCAATAGATAATACTTGAACAACAATACTCCCAGAGCCTTGTTTGATTTAAACTGAAATAAACAAATATATGTATATAAATTGCATTGTTGTTTCCTTTAGATATGTTCCTTGCTGGCTAAGCTTCTGTGACGCATCTTAAGTTATTTATACAGTATGTGTCACAGAAGGCTAGAAATCAGAGTTCCCTACAAGCTCACATTGCAATGCGAACTTGTACATCTGCTATTTTCCTTCTTTTTTTTTTACAGCCTTGAAAATGTGAGTACTACTGATTTGATAAGTAGCAGCGGTGGCCGAACGGTTTGCGGAGCGGTCTTGATACCGGAAGGTCGCCAGTTCGTATCCCCGGACCGGCACGTTAAAATTACCACCGCTGAAGTGCCCTTGAGCAAGGCATTGAACCACTACCATGAAATGTTCTATGAGCAGGGCCTGGCTGTAAACAAGTATCTGATGCTTAGTCCAGTTACCCTGGGTAAATATAGTAACTTTGCTTTGCTTTGCTTTATTTAGAATGTGGTGTAGAATTGGCCTATCTCTCTTAAACAGTGCTCACTTGCAGAAAATGAACCAGCCATATAATACAGTATGTGCTACAGTGCTACACAAATAGCTGAGTGAGAACTTCATTGGTCCAATCTTCTCGTCGTCATCCCCCCACTAACACAGGAGTTAACAGCTTATTACAATATTGTAAAAAGGTGGCCTGTCATTTCAACATTGCGGTAGCAAATAAGATAATTTTCAGACAGACCAGTTTTGACAGTTCAGCTGTGTGTTGGCTGAGGCATGGGACACAGGGTCAGCGCAAACACAGTGTGGTAAATGTTTAACTGAGTTTTATTTGTACATCATCACAAAACACTCAGATAACTATCAGTAAGTCTGTCAGTGAATCAGGGTACAAAGCTTTACTTTGTAACAAAAGGTGCCTCATGAAACAATGTACATTATGAATAAAAAAAATATAACAAAAACATGTTAATGTGGGTTTGGAGTTCTCCTGCAACTGTTATTACAGTGAGCAAACCTAAGGTATATTAATTAATAAACAGTATGGCTGCTTAGCAAACAATATAAAAAACAGTAAGAGGAATATGCATTATCTTTATCCAAAATCATGCAGGTGGCGTGTAGTGAAATATGCTGGCCCATTGTACATTCATAATAGTAGAATATGGTTATATGACAGAATGGCAACTATGGAACAAATATGAATGATATGTACTGTAGTTCTGTGGTAGTACTAGCACTGCAGAATAGCAAATCAAATCATAGAAGACTGTTGTTTAGTCAAACAAAGATGTGTGTTTTGCTTGCTACCCTTCTCATTGCAGGTTAACCCATTTATGGGCGGGAACACCTTTTGGTGTTAGCATTATGTTATGCTTTAGCTATTGAAAAACAGCAGATCTACAAGCTCATAGCGCGCCACCGAGTGGCGCGCTACGAGCTTGTAGGTCTGCTATTTTTGAAAAGTCGAAGAACGACTGACATAGAAACATAGCTTTTTCAGAAAACTGTCAGGATGTAGAAGACATTTTTAGAATCTGATCTCAGGTCAAAATGGATTAAGAGTGGGAACTTTCTATAAAATCCTGTTACTTTAGAGCAGGGGTGGGGCAACTTTGAGGAGAAGGCCACTATAGTTCCACACTCACTCCAGAGGGCCACATTGCATGTCAGTATTCCAATAGAGGGTATGCGCGTGACATCATCATCAAACCCAGGAAGTTATGCAGGAATGCCTACTGAGTGGCAAAAAACTATTTTCTGGCCTTGACAGCCCATACATCCAAACAGAAAAGTCCTATCTGATTGCATTAAACAACGTTAAACAATGTTAAACTCACTTTGCATGTTGCTTTGCCACTCGATTTGCCACTCGATGTGCCATTCACTTTAAGCATGCGCATACCCTCTATATTAATCTGCGGGCACATTAATATATAATAAGATTAATATATTAATACCATCAAAATGGTTACTGACGCCTGCTTTAGAGCACACTTTCCACTGCGTGTATCTCATCTCTATTGTCCTCAATATTCTCTACCAGGTCAACAGCTGCCATTATAACAAGCAGTACATGGATGACCTCCTGCAATAACATTCACTACACTAGAGGGAGCCGTCTGTTTTTTGATGCACTAAACTCTGGGTCGGGACCAATTTGTGAATTGCGGTAACATTTTCATGGGTCCCTTTATTTTGTATTTCCTACATTTTGTTTTTAATTATTATTAATTCTGGATTTTGGATTTTGTTTCTTCAGTAATTTACTAATTTCATGAAGAAATCAAAGACAAATCAAAGAAATTCCATAGATTAGGAAACAAATGTTTAAGAAGTACTAGTTTGGGTCCGAGGCAAACGTCTAATTTATCTTTTGGGTCTTGAGCTAACGTTTGGGAACCACTGTACTATACTGTTAGTTAGTAGCTTACAGACTGGACTCTTACATACAGGATATGCAATTGCAGCCTACAGTTGGAGGCCATCGATATTGTCCTTTTCTTTTTGCTGAGGTTTGCGTGATCTGCGCAAAAGGACAGTTAACCCATTTTGGGCGGGAACCCCTTTTGGTGTTTTAAACATTATGTTATAATTTAGCTATTGAAAAATATCAGATCTACAAGCTCATAGCGCGCCACCGAGTGGCGCGCTACAAGCTTGTAGGTCTGATATTTTTGAAAAATCGTGAAAATATTTATTTCAGAAAACTGGAGGATTTAGAAGGATTTTTAAAAATGTTGAGGTCAGGCCTAAATGGGTCAAATGATAAAGGACAATATCGGTGGCACCCAACTGTATGGTCTGTAAATTAATAATGACAAATATAACTCCTGCGATGAGAAGGTTTGCTAATTTATGGATACATGTTTTTATGTCTTGCTTCATCAGAATGTGCTGAGCCTTTCTGACAGTCTTCTGATAGTTTATTGGGACTCGGACAAACAATGAACTTCACCAAATAGGCAGAGGCCTTCAGTTGAGGGAGGAGAAACACCGGCAAGACTTATTGCAGATTTCCCACGTTTTGATTTTTGAATAGAAATGTGATTAATTCAAAGCTGATTGCCACGACACGGGTAACTTTGAAATCTAAGCCTGCACTCCGGAACATGTAAACCGTGGCACGTTTTTCAATCCCCATAACATTTGTATGGGGGTGCCGCATCGAACGAATCGATCCAAATCAAACCATTTTACACAAATTAGAGCCTTAGACCAACATATCATTGAAAAATAGTAAATTTGGCTTCAATGCCATACTTTGGTCCTTGATTAGCTCAAGAAATCTTGTTTTACGGCCGTACCGCCCTGAAATGTAGTCCTCTGACGTCAACAACATTCACTAATAGCATCTAATACCATGTGCTCTGTCATTCAGTACATACTGTATGCACTGCACGCACGCACGCACGCACGCACGCACGCACGCACGCACGCACGCACGCACGCACGCACGCACACACACACACACACACACACACACACACACACACACACACACACACACACACACACACACACACACACACACACACACACACACACACACACACACACAATATTCCCCATATCATCTTGAAACTAGTGACAACATACAGTATAACTGACATTCATGGCATATTTCAAGTAAAACATTTACAATATAAGTACTGTATGAAAAAAAATAAGTTTCCTCTTTTTCTCTCTCTCTCTCTTACAGATGATGGAAACAGTTTTTGTTCTTCTTCTTCTCTGGCACAGACCAGCGAGTGGAAAAGTTCTACAAAACATTTAGAGACACATCATCATGCACACACACACACACACACACACGTGTGGATGTCAGTGGGACCCGCCCGTTATACACTCTGCAACCTGCACAGAAAGACCAAAGACAACGCACACACACACACACACACACACACACACACACACACACACACACACACACACACACACACACACACACACACACACACACACACACACACACACACAGTATAGCAGCAATTCTCAACCTGTGGGCTGCGGGTATTGCCAAGTGGGCCCCCAAATAATTGGCAAACACTGTGATTCTAATAATAGTATAACAATATATTTTTTAAATTATGTTAAAAAAAAAAAAAAAAAAGATTGCAAAAAATGTGTTTTCATTGTAATTCCGTTAAATAGCTACGGTACTTACATTACATCGCGTTAGTTCCATTGATCCAAGCCGGAACACAATGGATTGATTGATCATTAAAATTAACATGCTGTGAAACGCACCCAGCCCACCCATCAGCCTGCGAACACACGCGGTGGCCCACCCATCAGCCTGCATGCAGTGGCCCACCCATCAGCCTGCGAACACACGTGGTTGCCCACCCATCAGCCTGCGTGCAGTGGCCCACCCATCAGCCTGTGAACACACGTGGTTGCCCACCCATCAGCCTGCGTGTGGTGGCCCACCCATCAGCCTGTGAACACACACGGTGGCCCACCCATCATCCTGCGAACACGCACAGTGGCCTACCCATCAGCCTGCGTGTGGTGGCCCACCCATCAGCCTGCGAACACACACGGTGGCCCACCCATCAGCCTGTGAAACACGCGCAGTGGCCCACCCATCAGCCTGCATGCAGTGGCCCACCCATCATCATGCGAACATGCGCGGTGGCCCACCCATCAGCCTGCGAACACGCGCAGTGGCCCACCCATCAGCCTGCGAACACGCGTGGTGGCCCACCCATCAGCCTGCGAACACACACGGTGGCCCACCCATCAGCCTGTGAACACGTGCAGTGGCCCACCCATCAGCCTGTGAACACGCGCGGTGGCCCACCCATCAGCCTGCGAACACTTTTGAGATTTTCAAGTAGGCCCTGATCCAGAAGAGGTTGAGAACCACTGACATTACAGTACACGAACACACACACACACACAGACACACACACACACACACAAAACCATGGGTAAGAACGAAGGGTGTTCATGAAATGAATAAGGCTGATGATGATGATACAAGAAGGCCTAAAAAAGAGGTATTAAAGAGACTGTAACTGTACTTTCTGCCTCAATATACATACTGGTTATTATGCCGCTTGAGAAACATGCACGCTAGGCTAACGCTAACACTCTCTTCCCATTGTGTCACTGCGGACAAGAAGGCCGTGAGAAGAACTAGAACGTGTAAAGTGTAAAGCCCCATTAATGAACAAGAGCTACCACTTAAAACAAACTGAAATGACATACTGACATACTGCATAACGTGACCTCAGCATCGGCTGCTCACAGTACTAATAGGAATAATAACGGCGGAGAGGACGGGATCACAGTACTTTCAACAAATAACACTGCATTTGACAATATAAAAAAAAATTGCACTCTCAGACACTTACATAAGGGAGTAGTGCTCATGAGGACAACGTTCTCCGTTAAGCCGGAAGCTTCTCTCTCCACTCAATAATAATACTGCCATAATATCGTTGCTGTCGTCGGGGGGGGGGGGGGGGGGAATCTCATTATGTCCAAAACTGTTACTTTTCAGGAACTCAAATTCCAAAATAGCTTGGAATTTGGGATTTGTTTTGCGTGACTCTGTAGTACAGTACGTACAGTAGTAGCATTCATTTACGGTGGAGAAGAAATCTGGATATAAGAGGTTTCTGCCCAATGGCAACGACAGGACACCATAACAACTGTCCGACAGAAACCACTGCTTTGGTGATAACGAACCTGGGGTCGGCTTTTCAGTCCAATCAACAGATGTACTGTATGGGGAAATAGCCTGTTTTCTTCTCACTTTCACACAGATCCCCCCCCCCCCCCCCCCCATGACATTCACAGTTAGTCATATAGCTATACGAACATTCACATTCACATGTCTTGGCTCTATTGAGGAAAGAGCCTATATAATATACATGGCCGATACTGTATGTGAATAATGGCCAATGCAGGACACAAAGTAGAGGCTTCTAGGCACACACTGTGACATGGTTCCATGCCGACAGCCCTACACACACACTGTGACATGGTTCCATGCCGACAGCCCTACACACACACTGTGACATGGTTCCATGCCGACAGCCCTACACACACACTGTGACATGGTTCCATGCCAACAGCCCTACACACACACTGTGACATGGTTCCATGCCGACAGCCCTACACACACACTGTGACATGGTTCCATGCCGACAGCCCTACACATTCACTTAGGGAGCGTATCCTCATCCTGTGGATCAAAAACATTTGATTTAATCCTTACTCTTACTGTAATTGCTATTCAAAAGTGCTGTGCTCGACTTAAAAAGTCAAAACAGCAGCTGCTTTTGGGGTGAATTTGTGGAGCAGTTTTGCAAGAATTGAAATAGTTATAGCCCACAAGCTTGGTTCACATGTACATAAAAGCATAAATGAAACATACACATTATGTTTCCAATAGGGAAGATTCACCAATCAAACCACCTGTTGACTGCAAGGCAGCAACATACTGCAAAATGAATAAAAACGTTGTTTGGCTTCGGAAGGGCTTGTTGAGGCGAAGAAAGTTTGGCAAGGACTAAAGTGCTTTATGCTGCCTCAGAACTAGGCTGATCTGAATGCTAGACGCCTGGATCTCCACCATTTACTTTGATCGATCTCTGATGTGCTTTGACCTATGTTTGTCTAGGAGATTTTTCCACACAGCAGACAAAGTGTGTGCTATCTCTCTTCATTAATTAATTGATTGCCATCTGGTAGTGTTTGTTGTAATGTACTGTATGTATGTGTAATGACAAAGACGAGAGTAGTATTATAGACTGGAAGAGGAAGAGCAGTGAGAAACAATACAGAAGGCAGGTACGAGGCTCTAGTGACGGATTAGCCGCCGCCTCCAGCCTTTCTTCAAAACAATCCATGCAGGTTACGTTACTGATAGACTGCGGAAATACAATTATAAATCACGAGCACATTGCGTGTCTGAGCAATCACACACGATACTCTGCCAGAATCTTGATCGGCTAGTAAGAAAATCTCGTAGGTGCAAGAACTACCAAACAACGTTCTGACAGGCACTGCCAAAGTTCTGAGTGGATTCTTATTGCCTAACCTCGCCAAACAAAGTTTGTATGTCGGAGTATGCTGCAGCCTTTAGACTGATATGGTTAGAGATTCTACTTGTTTAGCTCCTGTGCAGTTTGATAGCAACAATGTGTTTCCAAATCTACCAGGTGTTCAGGCTCAGTGTGAAATGCTTTGGATAAAACCACCAACGAAGAGGCGTATGTTATGTTTGTTCATAATTATGTAACAACAATGCGCTTCATGTATCGCCATTGAAAATGTCATTCTGCCCAATAACAATGAAGTGAATATGGACAGAAATACAGTACTGTAATTAACCCTGAAGCGACACACTGAAGGATGTTTTAGTTTCGCGGATGATGCTGCACCATCAGGCATTCTCTTTTGGAAATGAGGCGGTGGTTGTGTCACTATAGTCGCCTGCTGCTGGTTTGCAAGGCAACGCATGCCACAATTTAAAAAAAAATACGTTTGGAGTTTAGCGCAGGGGTTCTCAACGTTTTTGGCCGGGGACCCCCGAAAATGCTTTGGCAATGTCTTGGGACCCCCGCCCCGCCCCCTCCCGACCCCCAATATAAATTGACTGCTACAATAACCTTAAACCATTTTGGGCGGGAACCCCTTTTGGTGTTTTAAGCATTGTTATAATTTAGCTATTGAAAAATAGCAGATCTACAAGCTCATAGCGCGCCACCGAGTGGCGCGCTACGAGCTTGTAGGTCTGCTATTTTTGAAAAATCGTGAAAAAAATAAAATAATAATCTTTTTTTTTTTTAAATAATTTGGGGACCCCCTAAAATAATTTGGCGACCCCCCGAGGGGTCGCGACCCACGGGTTGAGAACCCCTGGTTTAGCGTACAGGACTGCATCTGGGATGTTTCACTTTGCAGCATGCAGAAGCTAAGCAGCTAAGTGTCACCATAGCCATGCACGCCATGGTTTTCACACTGCAACTAGTAGTAAGTAGTCAGTGAAGCAAAGTTGATAGAGCTACTGTACGTATTGTAGAGTCCTATGGAGTGTTGCAGTGGATTTCAGTGTGTAAATGGAGCGCTGTGTTGTTTTACCAAGGCATTTCATTGACATGAAGACGTGGCGTTCCTCTGGCCCTCAGCATGCTGACAGAGAGGCTAGAGCAGGGGTTCTCAACCCGTGCGTCGCGACCCCTCGGGGGGTCGCCAAATTATTTTAGGGGGTCCCCAAATTATTTTCAAAAAAAAGAAAAGATTCTTTTTTAAATTTTATTTTCATGATTTTTCAAAAATAGCAGACCTACAAGCTCGTAGCGCGCCACTCGGTGGCGCGCTATGAGCTTGTAGATCTGCTATTTTTCAATAGCTAAATTATAACAATGCTTAAAACACCAAAAGGGGTTCCCGCCTAAAATGGTTTAAGGTTATTGTAGCAGTCAATTTATATTGGGGGTCGGGAGGGGGCGGGGCGGGGGTCCCGAGACATTGCCAAAGCATTTCCGGGGGTCCCCGGCCAAAAAGGTTGAGAACCCCTGGGCTAGAGAACACAGGTCCCACTACTCACCAAACAGCTAAAAAATGACTACGTTCACTCGTATCATTTTGCACGCCCAAACATCAAGGGGAATTAACAGTGATCTACAGTAAAATCCTTAGTGTCACCAAATGTCTTTCCCAAAAATAGCCAATGTACAAGATCACAAGGTGTTGCATTGCGATGCACTGTGAGCTTATAGATCTGCTATTTCCGCTCAATGTCTTCCTATTTTCACCGAATGTTCGCCTACTATGATACGCTCAGAATGAGGAAGCTAGCGTTAAAGTGGTTAACCCTCAGGATTTTACTGTGCATAGCCAAGAGGCCACCTGCTATCAGCCCAATGCTCCTATTTTATCACAACACAAAAAAAGAACTAATGAAATGAAAGAGCAAGGTTGTACTGATGGTATGCAGGCAGAAGAAGAGGAGGAGGTGAGTTACGGTCTTGTCCTGGTACAAACGCAAAGAAAATAGATAAATAAATACACTTCTTTTTAAAGAAAAATAAAATTATAAAAATCATAATAAATCTGCATTTCTAAGTGCTGTTTTTGGGCTTCACCACCCAAGAGAGAGCTTAAAACGGCACCGGCACCAATGTCATGTCCCTGTGTGTGTGTGTGTGTGTGTGTGTGTGTGTGTGTCTGTGTGTGTGTGTGTGTGTGTGTGTGTGTGGGGGGGGGGGGGGGGTGGAGGAGGAGACACTTTCTCCAGAATTGTTGATGTTAACAAGGGAGATGGGGGTGGGAGCCGAGACAAGCTTCGAGGGCACCTTTGACGTGAAAAAGGAGGAACACTGTACACAATGTCATCACAGAAGTCCTCCTCGATCATGCATCTTGAATGTTATACAGGTAGGCTATATATTATATTAAAACAAAAAAGAAAATCTGTATTTTGTGGATCAAGTTCAGATCTTCCCTCAATCAATTCATATGAGGACTGAGACGAGAAGCACAAATCTCTGAACGAACAATCCATGCGCTTCCTCTCTGGAGTGGAGCCACAGTGCAGTGATAGTGCAGCAAGAAGTGCAGCAAAGTGTGCAGCGAAACGTGAGACTCTTACAAAATGGCTAGGCAGGTGGAGGTGGGTCCACTTCACGCTCGGCATCAGTTACGTTTGTCTTACTTTCTTCCCAGGTAGCAGCAAAGTGGCGGGTTAATATATCGTGTTTTCATATCTCAGTCTTTCCATTCATTTTAAAGGTTAAAAAGAGACGGGGCTCATGATGCACGCGGCAATTCAGCGCTGATATGTTGAACACTCGTCGCAGGTCGAGGGCGCGGGACGCAGCAGGACTAGAACAGGAAATGTTCAGGAAATGTCCGCCTGGGTCCGACTCCGGATCAAGCGGAAAAAAAATGTGTCAGGGTTAATAACGGCAGTAATTGAACGGAAATAATCATCTTTGTTCCCCGGAGGGGTTCCATTTGTACACGTCTCAGAGTTATGTACATTGAAATAAATAAATACAACGTTTGAGAACCACTGTTCTAAACAATACAGCTGCTGTGTTTTAAAAAACAAAAGTCTGAATCTCGCGAAAGACTAACTTGCTGTGTTGCCAGGTCCTGGGATTAGCAGAAGAGGAAAACTGAAGGATCCATGGAGAGGATTAATGCTCAATGGTCGGTAGTAGCCGAGACTCAACGGTGGAATCAGTGTGTGTATAATGTGTGTGAGTGCCTGCAACAGAGCTGATGTCGTTTGTAGCCGGGTGCATACTGTGTGCCTAGTACACAGTAAAATTCTTAGTATACAAAATGGAACACTTCCATTGTGTACACACTTAAATTAACAGTACTTCTTTTTTTTCTTTTTTTTTACTGCGTATGGAGTATGTTATGTTAGTTCAGTGCGTGTTGCCTGATGGTGTGGAATATCCAGTCCATCTTGGTAGTCCATCCTCCATGGTGAGCATCGTTCATCTGCTTCATAAAATAGTCCAGCGCTTCCTGCATGAACACGACAGCACAGGGAAGGACGGAACAGAGTTACAGTAGTCTCGCGTAGACACAATTATATCTCCCAATGCTATACAGTTGGGTGCCACCGATATTGTCCCTTATCATTTGACCCATTTAGGCCTGACCTCAAAATTTTAAAAAATCCTTCTAAATCCTCCAGTTTTCTGAAATAAATATTTTCACGTTTTTTCAAAAATAGCAGACCTACAAGCTCGTAGCGCGCCACTCGGTGGCGCTATGAGCTTGTAGATCTGCTATTTTTCAATAGCTAAATTATAACAATGTTTAAAACACCAAAAGGGGTTCCTGCCCAAAATGGGTTAACTGTCCTTTTGCGCAGATCACGCAAACCTCAGCAAAAAGAAAAGGACAATATCGATGGCCTCCAACTGTATATAGAGTCTGGAACTACACTTTCCGAAATCCCAGGCAGGAAGAATCTTTACATATTATTGTTTAATCCCCATTTCTGCTGCTAAGCATCAAGCGATGATATTGATTTGTACTAGCCTAGGACACATTTGCACGTCTGTAAAGACGAAACAGAATTGGGGAATTCACATCCGCTTTATACCGGACGAATACCGGACTTTTACTTGAGTAAACGGAGTATGTCTACATTGTGGTATTGGTACTTTTACTTAAGTAAAAGTACTCCTTCCACCACTGCGTAGAACTAAAAGAGCAGAGTCACCTGCTCTGTCTTCTCCAGCGCCAGAGTCTTCCTAATGTAGGCGATGTCATCGAACGACTGCAGCTCAGGCATCCCGGAGCCCAGCATCATGGAGAACAGGTTGATGAACAGGTTAGCATGCTGCCGAATGGCCAGATAGGCTTTATAACACATCTCCTGGAACCTAGAGAGAGAGAGACACAGAGAGAGAGAGAGGGAGAGGGAGAGAGAGAGAGAGAGAGAGACACAGAGAGAGAGAGAGAGGGAGAGGGAGAGGGAGAGAGAGAGGGAGGGAGAGAGAGAGAGAGAGGGAGGGAGAGAGAGAGAGAGACACAGCGAGAGAGAGAGAGAGAGAGGGAGAGAGAGAGTGGAGGGGGAGGGAATAACATGAGGGGATAGGACAAAATGTAAGAATATGACAATGTGAGAAAAATAAAGGTTTTAGACAAGATCACATCTTCACATCCAACCTGACCGGAACCTTCTCTCCTGAATCTCCACACAGGAAGAAGACATTACAATATACAGTATATGCCATCTGCATACTGTACTGTAAATATAGATCTATCTATCTATCTATCGAGAGAGAGAGAGAGAGAGAGAGAGAGAGAGAGAGAGAGAGAGAGAGAGAGAGAGAGAGAGAGGGAGAGAGAGAGAGAGAGAGAGAGAGAGAGAGGGGGGGGGGGGGCATGACAATGTTATAATAGTTCAATTCGGAGCAGAGAATAATGTACAGTACCTCTCAAACTCTCTGGTCTTGGTGCACTCTTGGGTGCCCTTGCTGATGACAATGAGGAAGTCTTGTGTTAACACAAAGGGAACTCTCTCTCTCTTGTAGCCAAACTTCTTCTTCTTGTGGTCCAGAAAATGACCAAAGTCTATATGGAACAACTGGAGGAGAGGAGGAGAATGAGAATCCATACTCACTACATTTTTTTTATTCTTCCTTTTTTTCCCCCATCATTTTAATCTATAGTATGGTGCAAATGACCTATGTATAGAATAATGACAAGAATGCAGACCATTATTCCAAAGACTTGCAACATTAATGGATAACTTAACTTATGATGTGCCTCTTTACTGCAGGGAATTCGGCTCAAAAGTTAGCTGTTTGATGGAATGACAGGGTGCTAATTTGCTAGAAACGTTGCTAAATGACATTCACAGTATAACTGCAAAGAATAATATGTCTACACTTCCAAATTTTCCATTTATGGACATAGTCCCACCATCACTTTCAGTAAACAGATAAGAATTTTAATTTGGCGCGTCACAGACTGCAGGGGTGTGTAATACGCAAGCAAACCCCCTGTCATTCCAGCTAAAAGCTATCTCTTGATCCTGCATTCTATCGCGGGTTCAAATGCTACTGGTATACACTGAATAATACCTACACTAGGTGAATTCCTGGACGGGAACCCCTTTTGGTGTTTTAACTAAGCATTATGTTATACTTTAGCTATTGAAAAATAGCAGATCTACAAGCTCGTAGCGCGCCACTGAGTGGCGTGCTACGAGCTTGTAGGTCTGCTATTTTTTTTAAATGATAAAAATGCGGCACAAATCTTTGAATATAATATATTATTTCAGAAGACTTTTTATTTATTTCGACCTCAGGCCTAAATGGGTTAACATCACAGAAGCGTTTGTAAAGTAAAGAGAAGAGACAAACCTGTCCATCATCCTTGACCATGATGTTACTGTTGTGTCTGTCTCCTATGCCCAAGATAAATGTAGCTACACAGTAGCCAGCGCATGACCTTGTAAACAGATCGACAGCCAAGTCATACCTGCACAAACACACATGGATATGCTCTCACACTCATACTGGCACAGTAATGTAGCCTGGCTAATAAGCCAGACTCAAATCACAAGTCGTGTGGTATTTGAGTCTGGAGATGCTGTGTATGGATCTTGTTTCCCGGGGGGCGGGTTCAAACATTTTCTCTTTGACGCAATTGGTCAGAGCTACTGTCAGTCAAAGGTCTCAAGCATTGAACGTCACTGTACCAAAGCCCGCCCATATTGCATACCGTGTCCCGATTGGCCACACCAGTTCTCTGGTGTAGGAAATGGGCGTACAATTGAGCCTCTCCAGACCGTAATCCGCCGGCAGGCAATTTTTTTTTGCCAACGGCTGATTCGGTCTGGCTTATTAGCCAGGCTAACAGTAATGGACTTCAAAGAAGCAGACGGCTGCTAAAGTCTTTTAACCGCATTTATGGCAAAGCTGACTACAGGTAACGTTCAGTGTTGGTAATATTCCTGCAGGAGATAACCTTGATGATATGATATGCTTGTGATTTGTAATGAGTTCTTATTATTTACAGTTGAACTTAGGGCTGGGGCAATTCACTTATTATGATATTTTTTTATAATCAACTAAATCAATTAGTTTACACTTAACCCTGATTTATACGTTGTTGTACAATTGTGGCATACGAAAATACAAAAAATAGACGATCAATAAGCCTACATTTGTTGCAGAACTTATAGATTGATGAAATTATCATGCTATTGATTTTAAGTCACATCGCCCAGCCCTGGTTCAACTTAATACCTAATAAAGCAGAGATGCTGTAAAATAAATAACTAAGAAAACAGACAATAAATACCAAACACCAAAACTCACATCTCTCCTTTGTTCTTGTCTTTGAGCCACTGGTGCAATGTGTTGGAGTTGAACTGCAGCGCCCCCTTGAGGCCACCTTTGCACTGGATCTGCATGATGGTGTGGGAGCTTCGGACTACCTCAATGAGACCCACACAGTCTCCCAGGGACAGGCAGCCGTAAGGAAGCATCCTACGTGGACACACGTTAACAATGAGACCCACACAGTCTCCCAGGGAGAGGCAGCCGTAAGGAAGCATCCTACGTGGACACACGTTAACACAGAGACCCACACAGTCTCCCAGGGACAGACAGCCATAAGGAAGCATCCTACGTGGACACACGTTAACAATGAGACCCACACAGTCTCCCAGGGACAGACAGCCGTAAGGAAGCATCCTACGTGGACACACGTTAACACAGAGACCCACACAGTCTCCCAGGGACAGACAGCCGTAAGGAAGCATCCTACGTGGACACACGTTAACAATGAGACCCACACAGTCTCCCAGGGACAGGCAGCCGTAAGGAAGCATCCTACGTGGACACACGTTAACAATGAGACCCACACAGTCTCCCAGGGACAGACAGCCGTAAGGAAGCATCCTACGTGGACACACGTTAACACAGAGACCCACACAGTCTCCCAGGGACAGGCAGCCGTAAGGCAGCATCCTGCGTGGACACACGTTAACAATGAGACCCACACAGTCTCCCAGGGACAGGCAGCCGTAAGGAAGCATCCTGCGTGGACACACGTTAACAATGAGACCCACATTAACCCAGGGACAGACAGCCGTAAGGAAGCATCCTACGTGCCCAGCGTCAGTTGGAACCAGTAAAGTGGTGTGCTCAGATAGCATAGCATCTAACGGAAACATTCGCGGGAGGATCGCCGACCACCCGATGCAAGAATTCTTCTACCGAGACTAGAGACTGATATATAAAACTGTTACGATGTAGAAGGCATGCACAACACAAACACCATTTACAACCATGGACATTAACTGCCTCAGTAGAATCAACGAAAACAGACATAGACCAATGACCATCATTCTGTGCGTGCATGCACATACACACCGACAGGTAAACTGATGACAGATAATAGATGTCAGAGATGGGTTTGAGTGAGAACTATTAGGGGTGTGCTGAAATATCGATATTGCGATATATATCGATACGTCCTCCCGCGATAAATAATTATTATCGATTATTAAAATATCGATATCATTTTTTTGAAATTTGAAATGTTGTTCATAATGAAGTGATGAACAACATGTTTAGAAAAGGAGGAAATGACAGCTAAAATAAAGCAAATCCCACTCTCAGATTCCACAGCAACCAGAAGTACTGAATTACTGGATGGTGATTTGTCCAAACAGCTTTGTGGGAATACAAAATGCAGAATGCATTTCCCCAGCAGTGGACAAGTCCACTGACACCAGTGATAATGGTCAGTTGGTGGTGTTTGTGAGGTATTATCAGTGATAATGGTCAGTTGGTGGTGTTTGTGAGGTATTGTATTATAATGATACCATGTGATAATGGTCAGTTGGTGGTGTTTGTGAGGCATTATGATGATACCAGTGATAATGGTCAGTTGGTGGTGTTTGTGAGGCATTATGATGATACCAGTGATAATGGTCAGTTGGTGGTGTTTGTGAGGTATTATGATGATACCAGTGATAATGGTCAGTTGGTGGTGTTTGTGAGGCATTATGATGATACCAGTGATAATGGTCAGTTGGTGGTGTTTGTGAGGTATTATGATGATACCAGTGATAATGGTCAGTTGGTGGTGTTTGTGAGGCATTATGATGATACCAGTGATAATGGTCAGTTGGTGGTGTTTGTGAGGTATTATGATGAGGGTATGAGGCAAAGGGGGAGTTTATTGAGTATTAATTTAGTGTTTGAGTGGCGCAACCACTATAGACAGCTACTGTATGTGTGTGTCCCTCCCTGTGTCCGAGCACGAAAATAGCGTTTCTTCAGTTCCAAGTATTTTGTAGTTGCAGATATCGTGATATATCGTTGATGAAATTTCATACAATATATCGATGTATCGCAATATATCGAATATCGTGATATTATCGTTATCGAGGGCCTAATATCGCGATATATATCGTATCGTGAGGTACCCATATCGTCCCACCCCTAAGAACTACACGCAGATCCATTTGGAGAGTACAGAGATGGGAGGGGGAGGAGGGGGGGGGGGGGGGGGGGTACCGTAGGTCCAGTCCTTGGTTCTGCCAAATGTTCTCCATGATTTTGATGATCTGCAGAGTCAGCATATCCTGACGCAGATCTATAACAAACGCACGCACGCACGCACACGCACACGCACACGCACACACACACACACACACACACACACACACACACACACACACACACACAGCTTATTGTATGTGTGTGAAGGGTCGGTTGTATGTGTGAATGTGTGTGTGTGTGTGTGTGTGTGTGTGTGTGCGTTACCATCTCCATTCTTGAAGATGATCTCGTTGTTCTGAAACAGCATCTCAGACATGATGTCAGGGTTCTCCCAGTTCAGCCACAGTGGACGCTTGGCTGACGACATGATCCTACATTCATCTAACCTACACACACACACACACACACACACACACACACACACACACACGCACGCACACACACACACACGCACACACACACACACACACACACACACACACACACACACACACACACACACACACACACACACACACACACACACACACACACACACACACACACACACACACACTGCTGTGAAAAGAGGCGCCTAGAACGTTGCCCCCCCTGAACCTTCCCCAAGCTCAGTGATATATGACTGGGTCATTCTACATCAAGTGACTTATAAACGTACCAATCTGGGAATCGATTCGGTAACAAAACAATAAGGAAAATACGTTTTTCGTTGTTTTTTTGTGTTTATTTTTTAATACGCAGTAGCATAGCGTAGCGGCCGTCAGTCTCGAGGGACCATGGCACAAGCGCACTTGGATTAGATCAGGTGGTGCTGAGGGAGCAGTGCTTTGTGTGGCTGTGCAGTCCAATTCGCCAGTGACAGTCTTTCTGGCAGCGATTGCACTTGAATGTGCTGCCGTCGCCTGCTGGCCGACATGCTGGCCGACAGACAGTGTGCTCGATCGATTCGGCAAACAGCTCCCAAAATAACTGTATAAAATATAGTTTACTTATTGAGCGGCCCTCACTCACTGAACACTTCAGTCAGTATAGACGGTGACTCAGCTCATCTGCTCTGGGGATTTACGACCATGGCACGAATGCCTCCAAATACCCTTCCTGAGTCTCTCACTGAACAACTGACAGGGGTGGCTTTACCCACAGTGACAGAAGCATGGATTAAAGTCTCAGTCATCACGACGATATGAGATCAGTGTAGATCCGCCAAAAATAAAAGGGCGCGGACTGTTGTTTAGCCCATTTTGGGCGGGAACCCCTTTAGGTGTTAGCATTATGTTATGCTTTAGCTATTGAAAAAATAGCAGATCTACAAGCTCATAGCGCGCCACCGAGTGGCGCGCTACGAGCTTGTAGGTCTGCTATTTTTGAAAAATCGAAGAACCACTGACATAGAAACATAGCTTTTTCAGAAAACTGTCAGGATGTAGAAGACATTTTTAGAATCTGATCTCAGGTCAAAATGGGTTAGATCGCTGTGGCACGTACGAGATGGCCGTACAGTGTACAGCAGTCATCATACGTGTTGATCTGATGGTATAAACAGATTGTAACACCCAGTCCCATTCAGGTATGTGGTTAGGATTGTAACACCCGGTCCCATTCAGGTATGTGGTTAGGATTGTAACACCCGGTCCCATTCAGGTATATGTGGTTTAGGCGCAAGCTTGGCTCAGGGATGAGGACGAGTCCAAGGCACTTTGGATAATAACATCATATCCTGTGTTTGTAGAACATACTGTTTCTCCCTCCAACATTTCCTCATATTTCTAGTTTATTGAAATAATGTCATGGCCATCTTTCCAGTGCACAGCCTACTGCAGGCCTCGTTGACAAGACATTTTGAAGCTCTTGCTACAGAAATGATCGATTATTTATATGGAGAAACCTGGTCATTTAACATGCATCTCAATGGGTGAGAAGCACAGTATACAGCTCTGGTCTGGCAGAGTGGAGTGGGTGGGGATTAGCGAAGGGTCCCATTGTCCGTCATACACTGGACCGGAGTTGGCTCTGCTGCACTTGGACCGCCTTTTTCCGTCCACACGCCAAATCTCTTTGCCACAAATAGCAGAGTGGTGTTAAGACGCAGAGTTTGTTTTTGTCCTCCCAATTGCAGTAGTGAATAAACCCCATGCAAACATATTGATAACAAATAATCACTTAATGCTTGCACACAGCAAGCAGCTGCAGTTTGAGCCAACACCAGTCCACACACCAATAGTATCAGTGATCCTACATTTTTCCACCAAATATAATGTTTTGTTTTGTATTTATCACCTCAGCTCACCCTTGCAGTACCTTTGCACCCCAGTAGGGGGCACAGCCAACACATTGTGAAATACTGTACTACAGTAATAACAGATATTAAGTTGTAATTGGTCAAACTAGCAATAAAATACATCTTTCATAAAACCCTAATGGTGTCAGGTTTTTTTTAGAACGACAATAGCGTAATTATTATTAGTAGGAACTAGGAAGCTTCTATCGTGCTGTTTCACACAAGGACCTGGCCACACATAAGGCAGACATAATCCCAACATTTTGGGCTTGATTCCCACAAAGTGGGACCCGGAAATGCCCCAGGGGTCTTTGAGGAGGTTTGAGGAGGTACCTCAGTAAATTGAGAGTCAGTTAGTTTAACAATTTACAATTTAGGCATTTAGCAGACACTCTTAATCCAGGGTGATTTACAGTAAGAAAGAACAACACATGGTGATACAAATACAATCAAATACATAGAAATAGTCATCATAGATCATAAGCACACTAAGGACCTACAGTAACATCCGTCTAACAGTAGAAGTAGGACTATACACTATAGAGTGCTATATCTACATAATATGCTATCTAAGTTACATGTAGCCTTTGCCTACACCTGTAAGGTCGTCGAGGCTAGTGCACCTTTAACCACCTTAACCCTACTTTATACCTATATATCTATAAACTCACAACGTGTGAGCTCACAATGACACATTGTGAGCTTGTAGATGTAGATACACATTTTTGGGAAATTTAAAAAGAAGGGGGGGGGGGGGGGGAGTCCTTGACAAGAAAATGTCTTGAGAACCACTGGAAGAGATGACAGAAAGAGGAAAGAATGCTACTAACCGCAGGTTTCCTAGTTGGTGGGCGGGGTTGAGAGGAGACGTGAAGTTCTGCAGAGCGTCCATGTAGTCTGGTCTCTTCATCTGGTCCACTAGAAACTTCATCTGGACCTACGCGCGCGCACACGCACACGCACGCGCACACGCACACAGACACAGACACAGACAGACAGACAGACAGACAGACAGACAGACAGACAGACAGACAGACAGACAGACACAGACACAGACACAGACACACAGACGGTGTCAAGTGGTAATTAACCACTTGACACCGTTTTATAATTTATTGTACAATGGTGCTGTATTTTTCTTTTAATAATATCCGATCTGCTGTAGATCTGCTTGTAGATCTGTTAATTAATCGTAAACGAGGCAAATGTTTGAAATAATCGTGATAATCAGTTGAATTCTTATCGCCCAGTGAGTCCTACCAGAAACTACTCTCAAATGTATTTAGAGTTGTTGTTTTTTTCCAAACTTGAGAAATTTGAACCAGCACAATACTACAATACGCATGCATGTGTGACTCCTGTGCATAGACATAATGCACAGGACAGGAGCATAGCCATTAGATACAGTACGTGTGTGAAAGGTTAAATCATGAATTATGCATCTTAGACCTTAGATTGTGAATTAAGGCCCTGGCACACTGCGTGACTGCAAGCACCATTGGCGCTGGTGTCCCTGACATGCAGCGCACGTGCCCACATTGGAAGCTTGTTTTGTATTGATTTGTATTGAGCCTCTGTACCTGCCGTACGTATTGTCGCACGTGTGTGTAAGGTGCGCACGCGCGTCCAGTCGTCCACTCTCCCTTACCTTCTGTGTTTCGTCCTTCTTCTCCTGCTTGAGGATGTCGGTGAGGTTGATGAGCTTCTCCATGGCCTCCACCTGTCTGCTCAGGTGTTTGAGGTACATGCCACACGCCCTGCAGTACGCCTCCAGCAGCAGCCCGAAGCGCTGGCTCACCGTCTTGTTATGCATCTCCGATCTGGGAAGGAGGGGAACTAAACAGTTTAGTTGAACGTTTTGTAGCAAAGGCTTCACTATCTTATAAGAGGGGAACCCCTTTACTTGTACGTTTTGTGGTAAAAGCTTTGCTCAAACATTCCTTTTTTCCCCCCCACCCCTTTTCTTCCCTTCTTTTTTCTTGGAAAAACGACACGATGGGAACTATGCACAAAAACTAATTTCACCCACTTTGTTTTACTTGTAAAACTGTGATGTGACAATAAAGCTGATTCTGATGGAGAGAGAGAGAGAGAGAGAGAGAGAGAGAGAGAGAGAGAGAGAGAGAGAGAGAGAGTGTCAGCATGGGCACACTTGAGCCGACAGCCGCGGACAGAAGAAGCTGTGTTTTACGTCATTTCCGAGTTTTTAGACAGCTGGTGGATGGAAAAGAAGCTCCACCCCCGCGGCTGGCTGCCGCGACGGACCGATTCCCGGAAGCGCTCTCCTCCACGGCAGTCAGCCGCGGGGGTGGAGCTTCTTTTCCACGGCTGTCGGCTCAAGTGTGCCCATGCTGAGACCTGCACACATGTCAGCCACAAACTCACTTCAGATGCCAAAAGAAGAAGTGTCCTATCCTTTGATTGGTTAAGGCTTTCTTGAGCAGGAAGCGGACGAGAGGATTGTCAAGGTACTGCTCGTACTTTAACACCTATAGGAGACGAGAGGAGAGAGAGGCATTTCTGAGACACTAGGTGTCACCTTAGCTTTTAACCACTTTAACCATTATTTTAAACTTTAGCTATTGAAAAATAGCAGATATACAAGCTTAGACACTTAGACACTCCCACTTGGACACTTTCCAGCCGGGCTCATTCATTCCAATGTAAATATCATGGACTTTACACATTAAATACCGGTTCATTTTTGGAACCAGACCTTCAAAGTCTTCAAATGGACCCTTCCAGATCTTTAACTCTTGAGAGTATAAAATTAAACCAAAATGGTCCCTTCCAGGTCCATTTGGTTTCATTTTATGCTCTCAAGAGTTCAATTATTGTTAAACATTTGCATTACTTAATTTACAAGAAGTCTACACCATTATAGAATGTAAAATAATTGTTATTTTGTTCAACCTGTTATCTCTCCTAATGGTAACGACATCAATACAGCATGCAATTGGGGACAAAATCTTATCCAACGATAACAAAATATTCTTTAGTTTTGGGTCTGAGAGTCTAAATCTCATCAAATGGTGTTCCGTGGCTCAAAAGCAGAATAAATAATGGACCTTGACATGAAAAAGGTTGAAAACTGATGTAATGAGCAAGGTTTGATACGCAATACGACTTTATTGTATTTTTATTTTTTGTTTTTCATGTTTGTTTGTGCTGTGTTTGTCCTTTGCTATTGTGTGTTTGTTCAAAAAATAAATAAAAATCTAAGTGATAAAAAAAAAGAAAAAGGTTGAAAACCACTGAACCACTGAACACAGTCCTACCTGCACCAGCTGAATGAGGTACTGGGACAGTTTGTCGTCGGTCAGGAACTTGTCGAGGCAGCGCACGGCGAAGTGTCTGACCATGGGATCTGGGTAGTTACAGTCCAGCAGCTCCATGGCCTGCTCAGGACGGATGGACGGCCACTCCTTAAGCAGGCAGTACATCTGAGGAAGAACAACACTAGTTCATTCACTATCAGAACTATTATTTCATATTCGTTTGGTTTATTTCACATTCACTTGGTTTAAGACCTGAGGCCTGGTTCTACAAATGGCTTCTAAACAAGCAGGCCTCACAAAAAAAAACAACAGCAGATGTACAAGCTCATAGCGCGGCACGAAGTGAAGTGCTGTGAGCTTGTATATCTGCAGTTTTTGAATAGCCAAAATATAAAATTACACCAAAGCTTTCTCGGTTTTAATGGCCGATTCTACACATGCCTACTAAAATCTGTAGTTCTCGTAATTTCGTAATTCAAAATTATTCAACATTTTTCAAACGCTTTCAAGATTTTTTTGTGTTGTACAAGAGTAGTGGAGTAGAGGAGTGCGGCACGCTGTGAGCTTATCTGCTATTGTTGAATAGCCAAAGTTAAAAGGTTTTAGTTCGTATTTATTTAAGAAATCCCTAACCCTTGGCGCGAAAGGGTCCATTTTGTTTTATTTGTACATTCTAAGAAATTCATAATTACGTGTGTGTGTGTGTGTGTGTGTGTGTGTGCGCGCGTGTGCGCGTGCGTGCATGTTTGTGTGTGTGTGCATGTGTGCGTGCGTGTGTGTGTGTGTGTGTGTGTGCGTGCGTGCGAGTTGAGATAGCGTTGTTGTACTTGTACCTGTGCTACTTCGTCTCTGGAGTTCCACTTGACGGCCAGGAGCATCTTAGGAAGGACCTCAGGTACGTTCACACAATAGTGTCTGGCAGAGACAACATGTAACTCATGTTAAACACAATATCCCAATGTGCACATCTGTCTTCATATCCCACTTTCCAATTAAGATCCATGTGGTTCCCAAACGTTTTAGCCCGGGACCCAAACTAGTGAAAATAGCAGATTTCCTTTTTTCACTACTTCTCAAACATTTGTTTTCTAATTTATGACATTTCTTCGATTTTTCTTTTGTTTATTCATAAAGTTACATTGAAAAAAAATCATTGATTTAAAAATATTTATATATAATATTAATTAAAAAATAAATGTACGAAAATAAACCCAGAGACCCATAACAATTTGCCCGTGACTGACCCAACAAATGGGTCCCCAGTCGACCACTGTGACATACAGGGTTAAAGGGTAATTTTACATTGCACTGCATGCTACAATAATAATAATATCACTGTGTTACCTGTGTCTCCAGAGGAAGTCTTTTTCCTGCTCAGTGATTTCAGACAGCGGGTCTCTGTTACTCAGCTGTCTCAGCTGCTCTATGTCAGCCTCGGTCAGGGCATGGTCTCTGGCCACGCGGTTACTCTGGAATACATTAGGGACAAAACACTGAAACACGCTGATGCATTATTAACCACACCTGATGCAATATTAGACACGTCACTCACTCTGCTGGCATGCAGGGCCCTATCCACCCCCTTGTCCCTAAACGGTTTTGCCAATTTATTACTATTTTGCAAAGAACAAGCTCACAACGTGTCCACTAAGCTAGTTGGACTATTTTAAAATGTTTTTCAAAATAGTAAAATATGGCTAATAAGTGTAGTTATAAGGGGTAAGGTGGCGTCCAAGATAGGGCCCGTGGTTCTCTGCATGCGTGGTTACAACTGAGTAACAATACATAATTATGCTTTAATAGAATATATTACAGCCTGGTCTCGTGCAGGGCGAAAAACGTAGGTGCTACTGGAAGGGGGATGCATGTGCCTCAGTGCACTCACAGGACCTGCACAATATGGACAACATGTCACTACTACAATAGTCATGCCAAAAATCTCAATATGGCTATGACTAAACACTTAATTTAGATTTTAAGTGCAGCAACAGTGAAAACGAAATAAATTCTTTAAAAATAAGGTCAACTACGCACTTATTATTTTGAACATTTAGTATGAAATGTAACTGTACTGGCGGAATCCCTGTATTACAAAACCTCAGCTAACGATAGCCCCTTACAGGCGCTGTGAGCTTGTGCTATTTTTGGCTAATGTTACCCTCAGAAAAGGGACACTACTTGTAAGCGCCATTTGAGTCTCCTAATTGTGGCCAATGATGTCCACTGAGGGGTGTGGTCAATGTGAAGGTTGGAAGGGTATTTAATCAGGTCTCAATCAAGCAGCAGGTGTTGCTGACAAGAGGCAAACAGTTTTCAGACTGTGTTTAGGAGGCTGTTTGGATCATGTACGTTTATTGCATTTATTTATATGTATGCTGTAGTGATTAGGCCTGCAGAGACAGATAATAAATCCTCATTATACCAACTCTACGCACATGTCTGGACATCACTTCCTGGAGCACACGTCTTAACTATACAACCCGACTGTCGGCAACCAGTAGTGCCACAAATTTGTGTGTGTGTTTGGTGAGAACCGGACGGATCTGCAGAGATGGCAGCAGCTGCGAGCGATCGTCTCTACAAGTTGCTGTGAGGTGGTGGTGATCGATTGCAACTCGGAGCTATTGGGGTGCACCGGGGACATCGGCAGCACTGTCGCCGCACGGCCGCAGCAGCAGATCTTCGGGGCCGGACGGGACCGCTTGGCAGTCGGGAGATCATCCACACCGACCGACAAAGTGTGTGTGTTTCAGCGGCGCACGGCCGCCAATACAGAGGAAACCCAGTATTGGTAACAACGAGCACTTTTAACTGACTTTTTGTTCATTTGAACATGGATTATTGGTTGGATGATGAACCTCCAGTAGTCACTCAGAAAACAATTCATGACTATCTCATGCACAAGTATTTTCCAAACAATCGGTGTCAAAAGTGCCATGATGATGTCACATTTGATATTGAGTATCCCGTCCCTGACTGTGATGTCATATTTCATATTATTGGGGCCTCTGTTGTTGCTCATGAGTGTGACAATGGTGGTGAGGCTCTGCAGGGAACACAGGAAATGCAGGCAGTAGGTCTACAAGATGCTACAATCAGCAGCTCAGCTGAAGAATCAGCTGTTGGTGAGAGGCCCAAGCTGAGCAGAGTGGTGGAAGAGCCACTCATACAAAAGCATCCATCCTTCTCTCCAGCTCAGGCCATGAAGGCAGCAGCTCCACGACCAAAGAAGACCAGCCCCAACATCGCTGAGCAGGTCGTCGAGGCCATGTCCGCCTCCAAGGAACGGAGCAAAAACAACATGTCCCTGACTGTGGTCAAGAAGATGGCAGCTAAAAGCTCAAAGGAGAGAAAGAAGGGACAATGGCAGAGCCAAAGAAAGAGAAAGAAAAGAAGATGGGAGAGCTCAAGAACAAAAAGGATCAAAGCAGAAGACACCTGAGTTGTTTAAGCAAGTATCTGACACTCATACACCCCCTCTAAGTAGGCCAGTTTATGTTTGCAATTTTGAATATTGCCTGAGTTATGAATGCTTAAAAGGTTTTGAATTTTGGTTTTGTTTAATGGCTTTGTATTTTTTATGTTTTTGAATTGCTCTGTTTTCATACCAGTAGCAATTAGGGGTGGGTGTGTAAGCGCCATTTGAGTCTCCTAATTGTGGCCAATGATGTCCACTGAGGGGTGTGGTCAATGTGAAGGTTGGAAGGGTATTTAATCAGGTCTCAATCAAGCAGCAGGTGTTGCTGACAAGAGGCAAACAGTTTTCAGACTGTGTTTAGGAGGCTGTTTGGATCATGTACGTTTATTGCATTTATTTATATGTATGCTGTAGTGATTAGGCCTGCAGAGACAGATAATAAATCCTCATTATACCAACTCTACGCACATGTCTGGACATCACTTCCTGGAGCACACGTCTTAACTATACAACCCGACTGTCGGCAACCAGTAGTGCCACAAATTTGTGTGTGTGTTTGGTGAGAACCGGACGGATCTGCAGAGATGGCAGCAGCTGCGAGCGATCGTCTCTACAAGTTGCTGTGAGGTGGTGGTGATCGATTGCAACTCGGAGCTATTGGGGTGCACCGGGGACATCGGCAGCACTGTCGCCGCACGGCCGCAGCAGCAGATCTTCGGGGCCGGACGGGACCGCTTGGCAGTCGGGAGATCATCCACACCGACCGACAAAGTGTGTGTGTTTCAGCGGCGCACGGCCGCCAATACAGAGGAAACCCAGTATTGGTAACAACGAGCACTTTTAACTGACTTTTTGTTCATTTGAACATGGATTATTGGTTGGATGATGAACCTCCAGTAGTCACTCAGAAAACAATTCATGACTATCTCATGCACAAGTATTTTCCAAACAATCGGTGTCAAAAGTGCCATGATGATGTCACATTTGATATTGAGTATCCCGTCCCTGACTGTGATGTCATATTTCATATTATTGGGGCCTCTGTTGTTGCTCATGAGTGTGACAATGGTGGTGAGGCTCTGCAGGGAACACAGGAAATGCAGGCAGTAGGTCTACAAGATGCTACAATCAGCAGCTCAGCTGAAGAATCAGCTGTTGGTGAGAGGCCCAAGCTGAGCAGAGTGGTGGAAGAGCCACTCATACAAAAGCATCCATCCTTCTCTCCAGCTCAGGCCATGAAGGCAGCAGCTCCACGACCAAAGAAGACCAGCCCCAACATCGCTGAGCAGGTCGTCGAGGCCATGTCCGCCTCCAAGGAACGGAGCAAAAACAACATGTCCCTGACTGTGGTCAAGAAGATGGCAGCTAAAAGCTCAAAGGAGAGAAAGAAGGGACAATGGCAGAGCCAAAGAAAGAGAAAGAAAAGAAGATGGGAGAGCTCAAGAACAAAAAGGATCAAAGCAGAAGACACCTGAGTTGTTTAAGCAAGTATCTGACACTCATACACCCCCTCTAAGTAGGCCAGTTTATGTTTGCAATTTTGAATATTGCCTGAGTTATGAATGCTTAAAAGGTTTTGAATTTTGGTTTTGTTTAATGGCTCTTTGTATTTTTTATGTTTTTGAATTGCTCTGTTTTCATACCAGTAGCAATTAGGGGTGGGTGTGTAAGCGCCATTTGAGTCTCCTAATTGTGGCCAATGATGTCCACTGAGGGGTGTGGTCAATGTGAAGGTTGGAAGGGTATTTAATCAGGTCTCAATCAAGCAGCAGGTGTTGCTGACAAGAGGCAAACAGTTTTCAGACTGTGTTTAGGAGGCTGTTTGGATCATGTACGTTTATTGCATTTATTTATATGTATGCTGTAGTGATTAGGCCTGCAGAGACAGATAATAAATCCTCATTATACCAACTCTACGCACATGTCTGGACATCACTTCCTGGAGCACACGTCTTAACTATACAACCCGACTGTCGGCAACCAGTAGTACCACAAATTTAGGATTTGGGCGCTACACTACTGTTCAAGTGGTTAATGTAAAGATTTGGCCACCCTGTAGTTACTCTGAGGATAGCCTAGGGGTCCCGGACCCCCTGTTGAAGACCCCTGGCCTATTGTATATCACACTGGGGCCACCCTGTAGTTACTCTGAGGATAGCCTAGGGGTCCCGGACCCCCTGTTGAAGACCCCTGGCCTATTGTATATCACACTGGGGCCACCCTGTAGTTACTCTGAGGATAGCCTAGGGGTCCCGGACCCCCTGTTGAAGACCCCTGGCCTATTGTATATCACACTGGGGCCACCCTGTAGTTACTCTGAGGATAGCCTAGGGTCCCGGACCCCCTGTTGAAGACCCCTGGCCTATTGTATATCACACTGGGGCCACTGGGGCCATGTCCTTGAAAAGGTTAAGAATCACGGCTTTAGAGCAACACTCGCGATCCATTAAGCACCATTTACTGTTAGCGGTCGTGTTACCAGCCCAGGTCCTCGAGTTACAGAAAATGGTATAACTTAATACACTGTATTGAGTTAACGTCGTAAATAAATAAACGCAGCGTGGGGCAGTTGTCAGTCGTGTCACATCATCATCATCATCATCGTCATCATGATCACACCGTGTCTGATAGATATCCGACCCTGTGCCACGCTGAAACAACATAAATTGTGATCGGATATTGTGTCGGCCATTGTGTGGTGGCACTGCCAGTGCCAGCACATAATGTTCCTTCATTACACGATGTCGATGTAACCACACACCAATTGCAAAAAAAAAAAGCATCAATATTTGATCGGATTGTCTCAACCGGTGGTTTTTACACGGTATGGTCTCAGATGTTTTAACACACCTTCTATTTCCAGTTCATTCTCTATCCCAGTGGTTCTCAAACCTTTTCATGTCAAGGACCCCCAAATTGACACTCATTAGCCCGCGGACCCCCCATTCGAAAATATACGCCAAGGAGTGCAGTGATTTTCAACCATTTTCATTTCAAGGACCGCCAGTTTGACCTGCATTAAGCTACTGAGTATACGGACCCCCATTTAATGGCATTTATATCTCTGGGACCCCAATGTATATTGTAAAATCACTGTTGATTTAACTCTGAGAGTGTACAAACGGAACCAAATGGACCCGCTGGGTCAGTTTGGTTCCATTTGTACACTCTCTGAGTAACAGACCCATAAGGGTCCATTTGGTTCCTGGGTCATTTAGCTGGGGGATCCCCATGAACTCTCTCAAGGACCCCTAGGGGTCTCTGGACCCCACTTTGGGAACCACTGCTCTATTCCATTCATTATCAACGTGGGGACCCCCGGGGGTGTCCTTGAGGGGGTTCCCCAGCTAAATGATCGACAGTAATTAATCAGGATGTCAGTGTACAAACAGTTCCGTCGCAGCGTTAAATGAACCCATTGAGACCTGAGACAAGATTCTAATGTCTTCTAAATCCAGTTTTCTGAAAAACCTATATTGGCCCAATCCAAGCCATCCACGAGATATCTCGAGGAAAGCTATTATTACCATCTGGGCCATCCACGAGAAACACGAGATTTGATTAAAAATATATATTATTGGTACCTTTTTTCCACTTCCATTCTGTTGCTAGCCTCCACAGGCCTCCCATGATAATCCGCGGTACACGTGACCGCACAGGATTATTAGTGTTTTTTCTGCTCAAAATGGGATGAAGTACCATGTTTGGGACCTTATAAAACATTAATCCGTGCTCACGCTAAGGACATTAATCGTCTGCGCGTTAGTACACAGCCTAGAGTGAGGCTAGACTACAGATATGGAGGGCTATCACTTCCGGCTATCACTTCCAGGGTCAGTCGCGCTGAGCTTGTATATTCTTCAACAGCTAAAGTTTAAAATAATGGTTAAAATGAGATATTGCATGGGTATGTACGCCCAGCAGAAAAAAAGTTATTGGAAAATAAAACTTAAACCGGGCATAACTTTTTTTGTTGTCCTAGAAACACTACCCAGTGTAAATGCAGGCTCTTTTAAATGGCTTCCAACACAAACAACTCAACTCAACTCAGTTAATTTTTTTCCTGGAAGCAGACAAGTCAAGCTTTCTCTGAAGGTCTTTCGTTGTCACACATTCACAACAGAGAATCTTCAATAAATCATTCAAAAACGCCATTCTGCCATAGAGAACCCTATTTACTACATTGAAATGCCTTGAAACTGGCAAAGAGTTAAAGTGGTTAAACGCTGTGTTCAGTGAAACGGTATTAAACGGGCATCCGTGGCCTGAAGCCGTATCAAAACGTCGGTCCCTTGACATTATAAAAGGCTGAGAATCACAACTCTATAAAGACGCACCGCTGGCACCAATGTTGCAAAGGGGGCGGGGAGATGGCTCAAGCTCTTTTTCCTAATTAGTGGAGTAGTGAAAGTTCATTCATAATGAGATGCGGTCCAATTAGTGAAGTAGTGAAGGCCCATCCATAATGAAATACTGTCTACTGCAGTATGTGTCCAAGTGTCCCTGGGCAAGAGATTTAAATCCCGACGGGTTCTTAACCCGTCGGTCTCGACCCCTCGGGGTACCAAATTATTATATATATATATATTATTTTTTTTGCAACTGAATGGCTGGAAAATGGAAATTGAGAGTTTACATAGTACACATAGTGCATGCATAAACTTTCCTTAATGATTATATCTGGGGGGGGCGGGGCAGGGGTCGCGAGACATGGCCAAAGCATTTCCGGGGGTCCCCAGTCAAAAACGTTGAGAACCCCCCTCTGTTGTTCGTCGTTCAGAACAGTGGGTTGCCCACACATCCAGGTGGTTGCTGCATGGTGCCGGACACACAGTGACAAGTGTTTAGTTTACTTGGGAGTACAATAGTTAACCGCCTGGCCGCCAGGATTAATGACATAGCAGCCAGGAGAATGAGACTTGCAGGACACTGCCAAAGACACCAGGAGCTGCCAGCCAGACTTGCAGGACACTGCCAAAGACACCAGGAGCTGCCAGCCAGCAAACTGGTGCTGTGGGAACCAACACATGGGCACCGGTCACGAGGACGCCCCATACTAACATATGTGGATGTACTCAAGAAAGATGACGGAGCGCAAAGCACCAACGAGCTGGCCGGATGTATGGAGAACCGGGAAGACTGGAAGCGACGGGGGGAGGGGCGGCATGTGCCGGGGGATTATGTCACTCCACTGCCACTCCATCTCGTGGCCACCGCTTCACGCAGCAACTGACGGGTAAACTGCCGGTAACAGCCGCGGCTCTGCCAGGAGAAGGGGCGTCAGCTGCCGGGGAAACTGGGGGGATTATGACACTCGACTGCCGCTCTCTTCTGCGGCAGTGCGTTTGGTCCGACATGCGTTGCGTCGTGATTGCAGTTATGGTTAGGGTAAGGGTTTGGAGTAGAGTGTCGGACTGATGCCGCCGAGAAATACTGGATGCTTGCTGCCGGAAAATGCAATCGCTCTCTCTCGAAAATCTACTGAATGTTAAAAGTTCAGGTTTTTTGGGTGCAATTGAGCTCAGAAAAGAAGAAAAAAAAGAAAAAAGAAATATTACAAAAACTTTTTTTTAATGTCACAATCCCTTTAAACTAACAGGCTGCAATATCTTTGGGAACATACAATTTCCAATGCATTTTCGGTCCAGCTCATTTTAAATAAATGATGAATAAATATATGTACACGTACATTTAATGAAGGAGAAATCATGGCTCTGTAGTACGTCTCACTACATACAGAGGCGTAAAGAAGAGACGTCTTCCATGAATCTGCACACCCAGCAATACACGTGAGTCGTGACCCTGTCCAGTCCCTGTCAAGCTGGGTCTCATTTCACCCAGCCAGAGTGAGTCACAGGACTACACTGTGGCTGGGTACCTTTTCTAGAGGAGATGCAGGGCCCAAGATGCTGACGATGAAGGATTTACGGCCGAGGAGAAGTGGAAGAACGAGCGGTTTGTCGGAGGAAACGGAAGGTGTTGCACATCTTTTTTCAAAAGTCGACATGAGGTTCTCATGGCGTCCATTCGCTACGGAGAAGTCTTACTCATCTGAGCCGTGTGATGTTGAAGGGCATTTGGGTGAGTGAAATATTTAGTACTTCAAATTATCTCAACTTACACTGAACAAAACTTTGGTGTGGAACATAAGCATTGTGGTATTTACTGTATGCACATATGATGCACACACTGTGATGCACAGACTTAACTAGAATAAGTTAGAGCCTATCACTAAGATGCTCTTACTCTTACAGAGTGACCCAAGGTGGCCTTACACTAGCCGATAATCGGGCATTTTTTACGCTCGGGGGGTGCCCGACCGCTCAAAGCGTGATCGGGATCGGCCCGATCAACATCAAGAATGTTTGATATTTGCTCTGCCCCGCTCCGATTATCCTGTAGTGTGTGGTGCTATCAGATTTCAGATTGCAAAAAATCGGCTAGTGTAAGGCCACCTTTACAGTAAGCAAGAACAACACATGGTGATACATCATATACATAGAAATAGTCATCAAGGATCATAAGCAAGCTAAGAAACTAACAACTGTCTAACAGTAGAATATCTGTACAATGAAACTATGAGTATTCAATATAGAGTACCAATGTCTACATAATATGATATCTAAATTACACAAGTTCAGCCTTTGCATACGCGTGCAAGGTCGTTGAGCCCAGTGCAAGTGCTACGGCAAGTGCTACGGGCTAAGATGGAGTTTTCAGACTACGGCGAAAGATTGGGAGTGAGTCTGCAGTTGCAATGGGAAGTTCATTCCATAGTTTTGCAGCCAGAAGGGCAGTGGCGTGCACAGATAGAGGGGGGGGGGGGGGGGGGGGGTTACAGTATGTGGACCATGGTGACATTGGTCAATTCTTGATAAAACGCTTCTAATATATTATTTAGGCCCCAAAATCTATAAATCTCACACTATTAAGGCAACCGGCCGGTTCCACATGCTGCACAAGCTGCCCTTTTTTTCACTTGAGCACCTGCCCCTCTAAATGTCTGTGCACGCCACTGCAGAAGGGAGAAGAGTCTGGGACGTATGGAGCGTTGTCCCGGCTGTTTTAGTGAAGGTTCTGCCAGCTTCCCTGTGTTGGCTGATCTGAGCAAGCAGATCTAAGCCCAGCAAGAAGTTGTCTAGGTTTTGAAATAGTCATCTACCGGACATCAGAAATGTACTTGTCTCCGCCAGGACGGACGACCGAAGGCTGGATGGCCTAAGGCTATGTTTCTGCTCCTATCTGTGTGTGTGTCTGTGTGCCTGTGAGCAGCTTATCTCTGGTACCGCACCGCTGTACCGATTGGTGTGAACTGTGAAACTTTGCACGCACTCGCCCAGTAGGCCAAGAAACCTCAACACCAAAATGTATGTTTTTCCCCTGGATACCATGGCTCATGATGCAACTTCCCATAAAGGCCATGCCCATTTCTGTCTGACAACATTGTTAGACCCCGCCTAACCGTGTTAATAAAATAAAATAAGTCCATTAACCAACCAACCAACCAACCAAACAACCAACCAACAGTGTGTGAAATGAAGGAAGTGGTGTCAGTTGCTAGACAATAGGCATAAAAGTCAATCATCGATGTACCACAATGTTGGATTGTGTTTATGATATCCAACATGAGGATTGAGGGTAAACAGGTGATGAAAAACATTGCACTACACTGAGGTATTAGTTATTGCCTCTTTTATATTGCATTATATCAGGCTGATAGTTTTTTTTGTTTAATACAAAAATCCCCGGCCAATACCACCAGTGCAGTAGTCAGCTATTTAGCCGGCTGCCGGCTCTTGTGGAACTCCCTGGTGCATCGTCTAACTATAAATGCGCCTCGTCTCTGTCTGCGTGTGTGTGTGCGTGTGTGTAATGCACGTAACTCGAGAACCGTTTGACCCTCCGACTTCACATTCGACACAAGCGATCCACACCCCTGCAGGGAGTGCAGTGCCTGGTATAGAGTTGGTCGGACCCACAGTTCTCCAGAACCACCACAAAAGGCTCTGGTCTGCTCTCTGGTTGGAGAGCTTCACTGGGGCCTTGGTCCAAAAGGGGGAGCTTGAAGCCAGGCCTCTTGAAATGGTAATTGACACTGCAGTGATCACTTAGAGCATTTTACCAGTTCATTACCTAACGTAATCCATAGGGTCTGTCACTTTGCCTGTAAGTAACTGATTTGGTGGCGCCTGGTCACCTGACAAGAGACACTGCTGCTGAGGATCAGTTCCCCGGAGCTGACCCACTTAGCGCACTCTGTTCGCCACCTTGCCCAGCGGTCAAGAACATGGTCAAAAAGGAACTCCAACACCACCATCAGAGCATGGTGGAGAAGATGGCCAGACAGACAGAAAGAGGGGGAGGGACTGTGTTGCTGGCCCTATGCGCCAGCCTGGCGTAATGGGATGAGTGAGCGACTGAGTTGACCCATTAAGACCTGGAACGCATCTGTGTCACCTTATTTTAAACTTTAGCTATTGAAAAATAGTAGATATACAAGCTCATAGTGCCACCTTATTTTAAACTTTAGCTATTGAAAAATAGTAGATATACAAGCTCATAGTGCGGCACTGACTGCCGCACTATGATCTTGATCTATGATCTATTTTTTTTAAATCGTGAAAATGTGTTATATTCTTTCACAGCAAATGTTTTGCTCAAATCTTTGCTTCTGGAGGATCCTGGAACAACATATTTTCAGATGGGGGTCGGCGGCCAATTACATATCGTTCTGGGGCTTCTTGACATGGAAAGGTTTGAGAACCACTGGTTTTTCAGAAAACTGTTAGGATTTAGAAGATTCCTCAGTAGGCTACAGAAGTTAGAGGCTGAACAAAAACTGCTCAGCGGTGGTTATTTACCTGTCCAGAGAGGTTGACGTTAAATCCCAGCTCCCTAGAGATGGTCCAGTTAGCGTGTTTATTTACCTGTCCAGAGAGTTTGAGGTTGAATCCCAGCTCCCTAGAGATGGTCCAGTTAGCGTGGTCCTCGATGGAGGTCATGTCTGGGTATTTCACTGGAGCGCTGAAGTGGTCAAACTCCAACTCCAAACACGGGGTTTCCTACAAAAAAAAACATATAACAAATGGCTGATGTCTCTGTTTGTTTAGCTCTTCAAATGTATGTCTGTTTATTTGTTTTTATCGAAGGATAATCTAATCTAAAATAATATAATATAATAATGTGCTTAGAAGAGACAGCCATCAGTTTATTATAACTGAACTCTGTGAATATTTAACTTACTAGGTTCTAAAACAACATGGTACATGAACTTGTGAGTGAGTACCTTATTGGGGTTTGATCCAGTGACGCCTATGGCATTGAGCAGGTCTTCAAGGCCATGGGGAACCGGCCATAAATTGAGGGCCAACTTGTGTGCAACCAGGGTGTGGGTGTAGTCAAACAGGTTGACATTCCCCCAGGCCAGGGGACAGTGCTCCTGTGGGGAGGAGAGGATGGGAGAGGGGTATGGAGGAGCTGTGTTTACGTGAAGATTCTCTTAAAACACATACACTGCCAGGTACTCGTTAATGAATTCTTCCAAAACCAGTGTTTTTCAGTGAAACCCTTATTTTGAAGGTCCACCCAAGCCCGAGACGTGAACCGGATATAGGATAACGCTGTGTGTTGTTGTGACAGACGATTGTCTTTTCTTTCACACGGAAAACAAAATATGTGGCCGCGATCGTCGGTTCTTTTAGTTATGGGCCATTCAATAAAGCTTGTTTTGACCAAAAACTCAATCTGGGAAACTTCCGGTAAATGTTCTGTTGTATCTGTTGCTTAGCAACCTAGAACCATGCATACGTTGGTGAAGAGCGCAATCTATCATAAACCACTGAATATACCACATGTACGTCATCGGCGCTTAATTGCTGGATTAGACTTGGCGTAAATCTACGTCAACAGCGGTAACGCCTTCCGCTCACAAAACTCAATGAGTAAACCAACCCTGTCAATGAATCCCGTTCCCTACAGTAGAATTTGACAGACTGAACATGCCCTATTATTTTACGTTTGCGATAACATCTTAATCTTTAGGCTGAGTCTTCACTAAGAGGCAGCCGTGTAAGTAAATCATTGACACAGAGAAAGAGACAGAGTAACATGACGACAGCTGGTCAAAAAGCACCTACTTATAGCAGGCACTGGAACCAAGGCTAGCGTAGAAGTGTTTATCTTTAATTTATGGTGAGGCATGAAAGAGCATCCGCTACCCCAAGCTCATCGCAGCGGGTCAAACCAGGTGAGAACAGCCATGACTGGTGTCAGTTACAGTATCCATGCCCAGCGTAGATAGATCACACACAGACACACACACAGACACACACACACACACACACACACAGACAGACAGACAGACAGACAGACAGACAGACAGACAGACAGACAGACAGAGACAGACAGACAGACAGACAGACAGACAGACAGACAGACAGACAGACAGACAGACAGACAGACAGACAGACAGACAGACAGACAGACAGACACACACACACACACACACACACCTTTCTCTGGCTATAGGTTTTCCCTGCCAAAGAGGAGGCTGATCGATCCGTCCGATAAATCAGCCAGGGTGTCTGCTAACTAAGGCCCCATAGACACAGAGACCCACATGCAGACATACTTTACTGAATGCAGACACACACACACACACACACACACACACACACACACACACACACACACACACACACACACACACACACACACACAGACACAGACACACACACACACACACACACTCGTTATCACATACATCTCACATACACAGAATAAGTGAGTAGACAGAAAACTAAGCTTTCGTTTAACTGTTAAGTCGGGGAGCATAATTGTGTATTACGTGACCATCTGTGTAAAACGTGACTAAGCTCTTTGTTATTGAGATGTTTCTCGGTTCCTCCTGGAATGTGCAAGGTAAAATGTTCTTTAGAGACGAGTCTTTATTGTAAAGTCTTTGCAAGACAATTTGTGCGATGTTGTGAATATGCGTCTATGCGATGTGAATATAAAGGAAGAAATTATAGAGATTTTCTCATTTATTTAGAAATGTATTGTATTAAAACTGCAATCCCTAAGTTTTATGTTTTACCCGAGATTGAAACCCCGGGCCGGTCCACCATGTACCAGCTACCGCTCAGACAAGATGGAATCAGCGCTCAGCGAGAGGACGGTATTGCGCCTATGAGCTCCAGGCAGTACTACTTGTCAACCAGTAGGTGTCCTGCCTGACGCCAGGGTCTAAATGTCTCCATGGAACATAAAGGGAGGAGCACCTCCTACCGTTGCAGATGCACAGTACTAGTTATAGTAGTAGTTGTATTGACATACTTTATAATTTGTAAAGAAGTAAGCAAGAACAATTAAACACAAGGTAATACATCAAACGCAACGAAATAGTCATCAAGGAGGCGCCCGCTGGCCAAGTGGTCCAGGCGCATGCCACATAATAGGCTCTGGCCTGACAGCGTGTTGCGTGTTCGATTCCCGTTCATGACAACCTTTGCTGCATGTCTCTCCCATTCTCTCCCTCCCACTTTCCTGTCTGTCTTCACTAATAACTATCAATAAAGCCAAAAACAAAACAAAAATAAATAGTCATCAAGGATCATAAGCAAGCTCAGAAAGAACCTAATATCCGTCTAAACTTCACCATGCAGATTGGTTAAAATAACGTTTGACTGGTTTTAAAAATGTGGTTATTGAACTTTATCAGCAAGTTGAAATGTTTTCAAACTTGTTCTAGATGTAATGGTGCAAAGCTAGAGATTAAGACCTACAGTATAGAGACCAATAGACACACTGTCATATGGCTCCGGTACCGTTTAACTTTTCATCTCTGTCGGGTGAAGACGTTATTATGTCCAAAACTTTTCAGGATTCAAAATTTAAAAAATAGCTAAAGTAGCAGATCAACAGGCTCAAAATGCGTCGCTTCGAGCTCGTGGATCTGCTATACTTTTGATGCTTTTGTGTGTGACGCTGTAGTATGATCAATTAGTAGGGCGTTAATGTATGAGTAGTAAAACACGAGAGGTTAAGTTATAGAGATAAGGAGGTTTCTGCCCGACAACAGCGTTGTCAGACAATACAGGTTAAAGGGATTTAGTTCCTTCGCACTTGAATGGAAAAAATCCTCTCTGTCGATTGTGTTTCTAGGCAGTCTGACACCAGTGCCCCTGACCGATTAGTAATTAAACAGAACCAAAGATGATACCGTACTGTGGCACCCATTCAACAAGGACACACACACACACACACACACACACACACACACACATACAGTGGATGGGTTAGCGACGTGTCGGTGTTGAATTAAAAATAGCATCGTGAAGGTGATCTGCTATGAGGCGACTGGCTGCTGTCTTAGTTTACTTAAGTTACTACCACTTTAAACCGCACGATACCAACCGTTTGTCTGTCTGTCTGTCATGTGAGAAGCCTAAATATCCTAAAGGAATCCTGCGTCCTTAGGAACAGACAGTGGTGAAAAGTAAACTGACACTGAAAGAGGCTTGACTGTCATTACTCACTGTCTGTCAAGGTGGCCGTGGGCAGCCTACCAACTCCTGGGCTTCAACCTAAATTCACCAATTAGAAACTGCTGGGGAATGGCTTCAACCTAAATTCACCAATTAGAAACTGCTGGGGAATGGCTTCAACCTAAATTCACCAATTAGAAACTGCTGGGGAATGGCTTTAACCTAGATTCACCAATTATAAACTGCTGGGGGATGGCTTCAACCTAAATTCACCAATTAGAAACTGCTGGGGGATGGCTTCAACCTAAATTCACCATTTATAAACTGCTGGGGGATGGCTTCAACCTAAATTCACCAATTAGAAACTGCTGGGGGATGGCTTCAACCTAAATTCACCAATTAGAAACCGCCGGGGGGGATGGCTTCAACCTAAATTCACCAATTAGAAACTGCTGGGGGATGGCTTCAACCTAAATTCACCAATTAGAAACTGCTGGGGGATGGCTTCAACCTAAATTCACCATTTAGAAACTGCTGGGGGATGGCTTCAACAAATTCACCAATTAGAAACTGCTGGGGGATGGCTTCAACAAATTCACCAATTAGAAACTGCTGGGGGGATGGCTTCAACAAATTCACCAATTAGAAACTGCTGGGGGATGGCTTCAACCTAAATTCACCAATTAGAAACTGCTGGGGGATGGCTTCAACCTAAATTCACCAATTAGAAACTGCTGGGGGATGGCTTCAACCTAAATTCACCAATTAGAAACTGCTGGGGATGGCTTCAACCTAAATTCACCAATTAGAAACTGCTGGGGGATGGCTTCAACCTAAATTCACCAATTAGAAACTGCCTGGGGATGGCTTCAACCTAAATTCACCAATTAGAAACTGCTGGGGATGGTTTCAACCAAAGTTCACCAATTAGAAACTGCTGGGGGATGGCTTCAACCTAAATTCACCAATTAGAAACTGCTGGGGGATGGCTTCAACCTAAATTCACCAATTAGAAACTGCTGGGGGATGGCTTCAACCTAAATTCACCAATTAGAAACCGCTGGGGGATGGCTTCAACCTAAATTCACCAATTAGAAACTGCTGGGGGATGGCTTCAACCTAAATTCACCAATTAGAAACTGCTGGGGGATGGCTTCAACCTAAATTCACCATTTAGAAACTGCTGGCGATGGCTTCAACCTAAATGATGGTAAGGGGCCATACATGCTTTTCTTGTACAACCATGGTTGTAAAGATTTGTAAAGATTTTATTGAAGGGATAGCCCCTTGAGATGCAGCATCTCATTGTAGAGGGGGACCCATAACATACAGACAAGATACTTAAGACAATATACAAATACATACATACATACATACAGCTTGCTCAACCTCTCCCACCCACCCCACCAACCACCACATCATCAGCTGTTAAGCAACAGAGGAATGAAAGTGCAAATTATATCGGTGAATGTGCTATAACTGGTACTTTAAAAACATAAACAAGGTGAGTCAAGATGTAAATGAAGGGATGTCCTAAAGCAACTGAAGGATGAAATCGATCTAAGAGATAGAGGAAGATTATTCCAATCAAATGGGTATGAAAGACCTCCGTCCAACCTCGTTAAAGATTTTTGGTATTTTAAAGTAAGGGCATTGTAGATGTCTAAGTGGATTGATGAGTTGGATTGATGAGTTGGACCTGAACAAGGTGCTTAAAAGCTTTTGCTTTGTGAGTGTGAGTGATAGGCAAACACACTACTTAAAATAGGGGAATAACCTGTTACTGTCTCTAACGGTGGTTTTCAACCAGTGGTCCGGGGACCGCCAGTGGTCCTTGAGGTGATTCCAGGTGGTCCACAGGTCACTGATGTAAATTTGGTAACTAAATGGACCCTTCCGGGTCTATTTGCGCCTGTTATCTCTCCTAATGGTACCAACATCAATACAGCATGGAATTGTGGACAAAATCTTATCGAACGATAACAAAATCTTTTGGGAGACACTAATCTCATCAAATGGTGGTCCGTGGCTCAAATGCTGAATAAATAATGGGCCTTGATATGTAAAAGTTTGAAAACCACTGGTCTCTAATGGTTTTTTGTGGATTGATGGTTGTTGACTTCTTTGTTACTAGAGACGAGACTCAACAACAATGCTGTTCTGGCATTGTATTACGCTTTCATTCACTAGTATTTTATTCACCACCTGTCTACGTCATTACAATGTTGCAGTCAGTCGCTATGCAGTTCTAAAGCGGAGATCTAAATACGTTAGAGTCAACTTTGTGTTACATGATACAACCTGGAAAGCCGTTTCCTAACATAGCGTATGAAGCTTACAGCTAAGAGACCATTTGGTTGTACAGTTTGTGGCAAAAGCTTGTGAAAATCTAAGAACCACACAGAAGAAAACCCTTTACCTGTACTTGTTGTGGCAAAAGCGCTCAAACAAGTTACAGGTTACAAGTCTGTAACTCTGACAGTATACAAAATGGTTCAATTTGTATACAGGATGTACCTTACCTCCTTAGCCCCCTTCCTGCCCTTGACAGAGCAGATGGAGAGACAGAGTCTGGCAGCGCGGGGGATGTCTGGGATGTACATGTCATATGTCAGCCACTCATTCCACCTGTACACACACACACACACACACACACACACACACACACACACACACACACACACACACACACACACACACACACACACACACACAGAGAGAGGGACAGACAGACAGACAGACAGACAGACAGACAGACAGACAGACAGACAGACAGACAGAGACAGGCATGAGGTGAAACAATTGTTTAGATCAGTGGTTCTAAAATTAACCACATGAACCCTATAGTGTCCCTATTCTGGTGCGAACATGTAGCCAAAATAGCTCTACTATCTAATCACTAAGGTCAACATGCTCACAATGAGTGAATACATTGTGGTGTACAGGGAAAAGCCCTGGGGGATCTCATGCAGTGTGTTGGGGTTTAAGTGGATCAAAGGGAAATTGCGTTGACTATTATGGCAGTTGTGCTGAAGGATTACCTGGGGTTGGAGCAAGGCACTCGCTGTGTGTTGACGTTGTCACACATCTGCTCTCCTCCATGGTAGATTCCTGTCCTCACATAGATCTACAGGCAGAGAATAGAGGCAATGAAAAGGACAAGTAAGACGCGCAAAGCGAACGCAGCTCGTAAATTGCAATAACAACAATTAGAATAAATTACGTTTTTTTTTAAGTTATCTTTTTTTTATTATTATTTTATTTTTTTTAAGTGTTTTTTTTGTACGTTTTTTCTTTTTAAGTTTTTTTTTAAGTTAAGTTTTTTTTAATTGAAGTTAAGTTTTGTGTGTGTGTGTGTGTTTGTGTGTGTGTGTGTGTTTTGTGTGTGATACAGCTGCGCCCTCTGGTGGCGGGCGGGTGGTGTTACAGCGTGACACACAGACAGACACACACACACACAGACAGACAGGTCTCATAGTTAGTGCTCACTGCGTTCGCAATTATACTACACAGTCAAATGCAGTGTACTATTAACCGATTCCATGCTGTTACCATAGACGGGATCGTGAGGCTAGTGCCAGTGAAATGTGCGACAAAGAAGAAGAGCCACATCCGCCCGACCCGGAAGTGATGGGTGCCACGCAAGTTGAGTATACTATACATGCCCACTCGTTGTCTGAGATTTTGGAGTCTCATGCTTATCTCAATCGTCTCACACGCTGCCACATTAATTGGTGAAGCAGGATTAGTCAATCATAGAAACCGGTGCCCACATAAACACAATGGCGTAGAGAATGGAGTAGAGGTCTTCACGGGTCCAATTTGACAAACTCGGACCGAATAAGAACCGGAGAAAATGCCTCCCCACTATACCAGCTGCTATTATTAGAATTCTGGCTCCGAGCCCGAACAGCACCGAGGGTGTCGGAACTGCAGCCCGAACGGAACCGTCAATGATAATGAATATGAGAACCCACACAACCTGAGTAGCCGAAATGACCGAATGCCGTTATTATTAAGACCTCTACAACTCTTAGAGTTGTAGTATATTATTAACTTCTTTCTTACCTAAACGTAATCCGCTGTTGGTGGTGCTGCGGCGCCGCTACATGCTCATTAACGTGAATGACACGCCACGTAAATCCCAGTCAATCATTGCAGTGTGGACGCAGTTTGTAAATAAAATTAAAAAATCCATGTGTGTGTAATCTTTCTTCTTAGCCATTGCTAATCCACCGTTAATTGATGTTGCACCATGGTTGTTACCAAAATTTGAACCATTTACCAAAGTGTTACGCTGACGTTAATATCAACAATATAATATAACTTTGTAAGAAGCGCCTACTTCCTCACTGCATGGCTTGAGCAGAGCCATAGAGTAAGACAGAGTTACGACAACTCTGTTCACTTCATGTTCATGGGGCCAGTCCAATGGCAGCTCTTCGACATAGACTGCTTTCTGCCCCCTCAATGTCGTAACTCTGTCTTACTCTATGGCTCTGGGCTTGAGAAGGAAAATAGGGGGGTGATTGACAGCTGGGACAGCCAATCGCCGGGTCCACTCGGGTTTCAGTCATTACCCGAGCACCGAGGCACACGGGATCCGCTCCGAACGTACCCGGGAGTCACTTCTAGTAAACGGAACCGGGACCGGCTGCGGGTCGGTTCGGACCCCGGGTATTTTCGGAGCTCGGGTAAGCCCGAAGACCTCTACCGTGGAGTCCAATATACTAACACATTCAATCAATAATTAAAAAATCCATTTGAGTATTTTAGTCGATTTGCTCATATAAAAAAGCATGGTATAAATGCTTTGTTATTGGATAGTTTCAGCTCTAGCTGTCACCATGTCTATGTCCCGTATGTTATTGGACAGTTGCAGCTCTAGCTGTCACCTTGTCTATGTCCCGTATGTTATTGGACAGTTGCAGCTCTAGCTGTCACCTTGTCTATGTCCCGTATGTTATTGGATAGTTGCAGCTCTAGCTGTCACCTTGTCTATGTCCCGTATGTTATTGGACAGTTGCAGCTCTAGCTGTCACCTTGTCTATGTCCCGTATGTTATTGGACAGTTGCAGCTCTAGCTGTCACCATGTCTATGTCCCGTATGTTATTGGACAGTTGCAGCTCTAGCTGTCACCTTGTCTATGTCCCGTATGTTATTGGACAGTTGCAGCTCTAGCTGTCACCTTGTCTATGTCCCGTATGTTATTGGATAGTTGCAGCTCTAGCTGTCACCTTGTCTATGTCCCGTATGTTATTGGACAGTTGCAGCTCTAGCTGTCACCTTGTCTATGTCCCGTATGTTATTGGACAGTTGCAGCTCTAGCTGTCACCTTGTCTATGTCCCGTATGTTATTGGATAGTTGCAGCTCTAGCTGTCACCTTGTCTATGTCCCGTATGTTATTGGATAGTTGCAGCTCTAGCTGTCACCTTGTCTATGTCCCGTATGTTGACGTTGACATACGTGGCACAGAGCACTCGTATTCGCAGCGTGCCGTTGATGCTCCACAGCGACTTGGCGCTGACCTCGCCATTCATGTAGGCTGTCGCCGTGGAGATGCGCCGGGAGTAGGACGGCATGACAAACGTGTCCATGGGCAGCTGGCTGTACAGGCTGTCCTTAGCCATTAGCATCATGTTGGGCATCCTGCCCAGCATGATGCAACTACGGATATACTGGGGAGGGAGAGAGAGAGACAGAGAGGGCGAGAGAGAGAGAGAGAGAGAGAGAGAGAGAGCGAGAGAGAGAGATTTTAAGCGATTCAAGGAAACGCGGTACGAAACGGACAGTTTTAAAAATGTTTTGGAAAGAGCAGTGTGTGTGTGTGCGTGCATGCGTGCGTGCGTGCGTAATTTCAATCTGAGAATGTACAAATTCTACTGGTTTTTGAGTTACACATGCATACATTAACCACTTAAATCCTAAATGCTTCATGAACTGGGATCCCGGGTGCTATTTCTGCCACTGCTACTTTTGCAGATTTACTATGTTTCTTTAATGTTCGCCTATTATGACATGCCAAGAATAGGGACGTCAACAGAGGATCACACTGTGCAGTCATTGACTTTATAATTACAGCCAATGTGTGCATATGTTGTTTGTATTTCATATATTTGGGGATGTGAGTGTGTGTGGTGTGGTGTGGTGTGGTGTGCTGCGATGTGATACAACTACTACAGCTATGCTGGAGTAAGAGACACATCCAGGGAAAGAGGTATCATCACACAGACAGGACCGAGAGCAAGAAGGTGTGAGGAAAAAATGGTCCATCAGCGATACTGGAGCTTTGCATGCACTGTGTGTATGTGCCGATGTTCGTGTCAGAGAGTGTGTGTGAGTGAGTGTGTGAGAATTATTGTGCATGTAGACAGCACAATAATTACATTGTATGTAGTCATAGCACTTCATAGTATATATGTACAGCATAGTAAAGCATATATGTATAGTTTATATGTATAGTGTCATTATATAGATATGTTCTAGTTACGTTCTTAGCTTACGCATGTTTCTTGATAAATGCATTTTACATATGTGATGTATTCCCATGCTTTTTTGTTCTTGCTTAATGTAAATCGCTCTGGATTAAGAGCGTCTGCTAAATGCCTAAATTGTAAATTGTAGTGTGTGTGTGCACGTGCGTGCGTGTGTGTGTGTGTGTAATACAATCTGACAATGGATGGGGAGGGGTCTCCACTGCTGACTGAAGTGAATGCAGGAATGAGGCATGAGGAAACAGTGATACTGTGTGTGTATCTTTACCATGGAGTGAACTGTCTGCTAGCACTCCACATTTAGGGAGTGAGTGTTGTTTTTCCAGCTGCTTGAAAAGCGACTGGACCACATGTTCACCTACCTCTACTAGCAACCGTAGTAGCGATCTAGTAGGAAACCTTTTCATCGTTGGCTGTCTCTAGGCTGCCTCTAGGCCAATGGGAGACTTACCCATAAAACCCATAGTCTGAACGACATAATAGCCCATACTCTGAACCAGGGACGAATAGTTTTCATAATCCTCAAGGGGGCCCGTGCCGCCCCGCCTCCCCGCATCACCTGTCACTCATTAGTAGTCTAATCACTGTGTGAGGAGTGCATAGGCTATAGTTCCTTTTCTCCACAACGGACTTTTTCGCTTCTAAACCCCTTGTTGCTTTTCCCTGTGATGGTCACGCAGCAATAAGGTGAAACAGAACACAAAGATGAGTAGCCTATTTATTTTTTAACACGCAGCACCCCTCTCCCTCTCTCTCTCTCTCTCTCACGCTCTCTCTCTCTCTCCCTCTCTCTCGTGTGCGCAATGTCTGTGACTGTGAGACTGACACAGACGCGGTCAATAATATATAGCATAAATAATAGGCCAAATATAACACTTTCCCTCTATCTGTGACTGTGATCAGCTCCTCACACACATACCTGGCAGGTTAAGCACCCAGATTAGCATTTCAATGCCTGATCTGCATGTGTACAAGGGACAGGCAACGCGGTCCACCCCCCACCACCCCCGCCCCGGACAGTGAGAAAAACAGACGTGTTAAGGTGCCAGACTTGGATGGTTAGAGCGGCGCGATTGTATACACAGTCAATGCAAGACGAGAATTGCGCGAATTGTAGAAAAACTAGAAATCCCCTAAAATCATCAAGGGGGCTCGAGCCCCGCAGCCCCCACGTAGTCGTCGTCACTGCTCTGAACGCCGCAACGTGAAGCCATTAGCTGAGGCAGAGGCTGCAGTACACAAACTGATGGGGCATTTCACCTCCCTAGTACCTTGTACTGGCTGATGGGGTATTTCTCCAGCAGGTACTCGTCGCAGCCACAGACTTTGAGGATGTATTTGCCCTGGTACTCCTGGACACACATCTTCAGCTGTTCCGGGGAGAGTAACATGCTGCGCGTCTTCTTACGGATGGCCTCGGCGATCACCTACAACAGTATAGGACAGGATGCACAACGACATACCGCTTGAACCGCTGTTTCTCAACAGCGGCCCAAGGCAAGCGCCGCTGTTGAGGGACCAGTGGTGGGATATTGCAAGTGGGCCGACATAATTTGAAAAAAAACACTATGATTTTACAAACTTTTATAACGTTTATATATATTTTTTAATAATGCATAATCAAAGTCGTGGTATATGTTTCATGTAACATTTGTTTTTATTGTGATAAGAGTAAATAGGAACTTAACCCATTTTGGGCGGGAACCCCTTTTGGTGTTAGCATTACGTTATGCTTTAGCTATTGAAAAATAGCAGATCTACAAGCTCATAGCGCACCACCGAGTGGCGCGCTACGAGCTTGTAGATCTGCTATTTTTGAAAAATCGAAGAACGACGGACATAGAAACATAGCTTTTTCAGAAAACTGTCAGGATGTAGAAGACATTTTTAGAATCTGATCTCAGGTCAAAATGGGTTAAGGAATACTGTTAGTTTCACTGACTGAAGCCAGAACACAATCGATCGATTGTTCATTCAAATAAACATGCCCTGAAAATGCACAAGGCCCACCCAGCTGACCACCTAACACAGCAGTGTCTGTTGTTAAGTGGACACCACAGAAACATTTTAAACTTATTATCAGTGTTAATTCTACCAGACCTGTTCAGGCACACAGTCATGGTTGATCTTCAGAGTGTACTTCTGTTTGTCGTTGTTTGGAGAAACAATCACCCAGATCACTACTATGATCTGACCTGCAGACACGGACACATAGGAGATGAGAAAACAAGTGAGAAATAATTATATTAATACCTAGCACTTTTCTTAAATCAGCTTCAAGTTGTAAAATACAAAGAAACAAACAAGCATCTATATCAAAGGGATGACAGCAGACTCCATCCATTAACATCAGCAGCTCATTAAGGATCAGCACTCAGCAAATTTCACAAAACGGCATATTGTAATAAGGAAAAATAAATAAATTGATAAACCTGCTGACTGTGGTATAAAGATGGAGGAAACAAAACAATGTGTTTGCTCGTCAATTTCTCTGCCATTTGAGAAAGCAAGGAGAAAAATAAATCAATAAAACTACATTGTGTTGATAGCTAAACAAAAGAAAATCTTTATCTCTGACTGTGACTGTAATAATGATGACTCTATGCTACTTCTGAAAGTATTGTCTTAATAAAACATGGATCAATACATTGATTAACTGTTCAGGAGGCTAGTTGGCTCCAGTGCCTGCTGCTTATTTACATTCCTTCTGCTCTCTTTGTCTTTGGTTTACTTTTTCTAAGTAACAATCAAGGTTCATGAAAGGTAGACAATTTTGCAGGTCCACGTCTATATTGAGTAAGAGCAGAGATTTAGTCGACAAATCTTCAGTTGATTTAGTTGACAAAAATGTATTTTGGCAGGCATTGATGGCGTCGTAATGGCTGATTTTACACTGAGTTGCCAATCTATAAGCTCTGCAACGCGTTGTGAGCCTGTAGATCTGCTATTTTTTAGAGCGCACCACCCGAGCTCAACCAAACATCAAATGACTTGTCATTTAGTTACACTGGATCTCTTCTCCACTAGTCCCTCCCTAACATTTTAGTCTAGTTTTTTTATCATTAAAAAAAAGGTAGTCGACAAACATTTTCCGCCATAGTTTTAGTAGAGGAATTTCACGCTGGAAGCTGTGGTCTACCTTTGTCCAGCTTGCTGTAGATGTGTTTGGGCAGATCCTGGCCTGACTCTATGTTGGGCGGGTAGACGTACATAGCTCTGCTGTGGGGCCCGTTGGCATCTCTCAGCTCCACCGAGTCCTTGCACACGTTTAGGATGTTTCTCCTGAAGTCCTGAACCTCAGGGTCCTTCACCAGGTCAAACTCACACACCGGCATTCCAATGGCGAAACCTTACACAACACACAGCAGCACAGTACACATCAGGGTGGGTTTAATAAGTAGAACTAAATTATTTAACTAAATACATTGATAGAGTTTTAAAGGTGTGTACAGCAAACACACTACTAAACGACAAAGTCAACACAAAAAAGCACTCGACAAAAAAAGACTTGAAGCACTCTTCAAGAACATATTTTGCTCTTACATTCAGGCCTTACTCAATATGGTCAAAATGTGTTTTCTTCTGTGCTTCACATTGTTTTTGGAAGCATTTATAAAACACTGAAAATGTGAAATCTCTTACCTATGGCATTTTTTCCAGTTCAGCTGCACAAGAAAATCCTCCCTGCTTTAGAAGCCATTAGGATTACACCCCGTTACGATGTCAATATCATCGTTAAGCTGTTATACCAGCTAGGCGCCAGATACTAAATATAACTGTGGTTGTAGCTGCTCCAGGGTTAGTTGGAACTGAATCTGAGGCCAAACTACAACTAGGGAGTTCATACTGTTGAGAAGCTTGGAGAAGTATAAGCGTGGAGTAATATAATTTGACGTCAGTGTTGCTATACTGGCTGTATTGTATTGTATTGTGTGTGCATGAGAGAATAAACAACTTGAACTTCAATTTAGGACGATTCTAAAAAACGCCTTCTAAGTCCTGACCTAAGTGTTCTGAAAAGCTTCAAATATTTACCAAAAAAATTACAAAACTTTATGTTGCTAGTATATACTGTATGTACATAGCAACAACTACCCCAAAAGGGTTTTGCCGCCCTGAAAGGTATAGTTACAAAAAGGGGTTCCCGTCCATAATGGGTTAAGTGAGTTTCTATAAAAAATTTAATTAAATTAGGAAATGGGAAATATATTGTTCCTGGCCTCACAAAAGAAAAGACTTTCGTTCTGTCATCCTCTACCAAGTCCACATGGTCAGACGTGTACAGCACATCTCATCAGATTGCATATCCCTTTGTTTGAAATTCCCTGCTGCAAGCTTGGCCTAACATTTTTTATCAATTTTTGATTACAGCAAACATTTGATTACCTGTCACATGGTACCCATATTCCATGTGACAGGTAATCAAAAGTCTTACGCACCACTGAATAAAATCTCTGTGACAGGTTTGTTGGTGGAGTAGCCGCAAACAGTTAAAAAAGAGCAGACCCGTGCACACCATCTTCACTTGCTCAATTATGAGAAGAAACTTTCATTTAAACATGCAACGTTTTGGTACCAAGACGTAGGATAGCTGAGGAAAAGCCTTTGTATTGAAACGCGGCTTTTTAAAATTAAACCTTCTTCTGTATTGAGCTAGTGAAGATGGTGTGCGGGTGTCTATTCTTTGAAATGGATTCCATGTAAATGGTAAATGGTGCATTTATATAGCGCCTTTATCCAAGGCGCTTTACATAGATTGTGCATTACATTCACCCATTCATACACAGATTGCGGCGGAAGCCATGCAAGGTACCAACCAGCACATCGGGAGCAATTTGGGGTTCAGTGTCTTGCCCAAGGACACTTCGACATGTAGACAGGAGGAGCCGGGATTCGAACCGCCGACCCATGGATCATTGGACGACCTGCTCTACCTCCTGAGCCACAGTCGTGTGCGATGAGACCAGAAGCGTGTCTTACCAATCTCTCTGTTGAGGATCTTCTCCTCTCGGTTGCCAACGGGTTCGATGACCTTGAGAAAGGGCTGGAAGAGTCGAAGGTCGCACAGCCTTCTGGTCTCGTCATAGAACTCCTCTCGTTCTGCTTCCTGCAGCAACAGCAAACACTTTCTTCATATTCAATATTTTCATTGAAGCAAAAAAAGAAATACTTCAAGATCACTGCAGATATTTAGTGCACACCCAGAGCCAGCTGCTACGACATCTGAACTTCACTCTTAACTCAATGAGTGCCACGGTTAATTCACTAATCCTTCGTCAGTGGCATAATCCTTTCAGTGCATACTCTTATTTTGAAGGCAAAACATTACCGGGCCGTGAACCGGAAGTAACAACCAGCTGTGTAAAGTGTCCCACGATCGTTATTAACCCCTTCTGGGCGGGAAAACCTTTTGGTGATTTAAACATTATGTTATACTTTAGCTATTGAAAAATAGCAGATCTACAAGCTCATAGCGCGGCACTCTGCGCTTGTAGGTCTGCTATTTTTGAAAAATCGTGAAAATGCGGCACAACTCTTATATATATAAATATAATATATATTCTTTCAGAGCGAACGTTTTTAACTAAAACCTTTGCTTCTGAGGGGTTCCTGGAATAACATATTTTCAGATGGGGGTCGGTGGCCAATTACATATCATTTTTGGGGTCCTTGACATGAAATATGGAGCACCACTGATACAGAAAAAATTTTAGTATTTCAGAAAACAAAAAGAAATTTAGAAGACATTTTTTAAAATTTTGACGTCAGGCCTAAATAAACCAATGCCGAGATTAATTGAAATTCACATTGCAATAAATGAAAAGTCCCTACCTGTGTAACACTGACAAAGATGTAGGTGGCCTCCTCCTGCAGGAGGTGGTGGAGGGGGTATTTCCTGGCCTCCTTGAACAGGTCGTGTTTGATGGTTATGAGTGTGGCCTCGCGGAGACATTCCAGGGTCAGAATCATGCCGTTGGGCAGCAGGCAGTCAACCAGAATCCTGCAGGGAACAATTTACAATTTAGGCATTTAGCAGACGCTCTTAATCCAGAGCGACTTACATTAAGCAAGAACCAAAAGCATGGCAATACATCACATACACAAAAAGTATTTATCATGAAACATGCGTAAGCTAAGAACGTAACAGTGGAATATCTATATAATGAAACTATACATATAAACTATACATATATACTATACTATGCTATACATATGTACTATGAAGTGCTATGACTACATAGAATGCAATTATAGTGCTGTCTACATAACATGCTATAAGTCTGTATCAAATGCTATCTAAGTCTACAAAAGTGCTATCTAAGGGGGTAGGGTAAGTGCTATGGGCCATGATGGAGTCTGAAAAAGGTGGGTTTTCAGACTACGGCGGAAAAATTGGGAGTGATGCTGCATTTCTGACTGCAACGGGAAGTGCATTCCGCAGGGAAGCGACATTATATAGCAGAAAACGACTTTAATGGCTGGCCAGAACATTGAACTACTGGGGACGAAGGACGACAGCAATCTTATTTTCTCATTCTCGGTCATCACTATTATCGTTGTATCGTTGAAAGAAGAAGAAGAAAACAAAAGAAAAGGTCTAAGTAACCAACGACATTCCAACAAGAAATAATTTGCTACCACTAAAATGAAAAGAAACCTGTTTGATAAAGGGCATTACTAATTTATACAGTATATTGTTGTTTCATCAAGTTGTATAAGTGTCATTATAACAATAGAATGATGGATAGCTTAGTTCAACAGTGGCACAGACAGTTGTATTGCTTACAATGTAAACAGCGCCAGGTAATAATCATTGGAGATAGGTGTTTCCTTGCATAAAATAAGAAACTCTCGTAGGTCACGTACAGTACAATCACACATGGTGTCATTATAAAATACAGGCGACGGTGTCAAACAAATATCGTAATCAAATGCATGGTAGGTACAGTTGGAGGCGATATTGTCCTTTTCTTTTTGCTGAGGTTTGCGTGATCTGCGCAAAAGGACAGTTAACCCATTTTGGGCAGGAACCCCTTTTGGTGTTTTAAACATTATGTTATAATTTAGATATTGAAAAATAGTGAAAATATTTATTTCAGAAAACTGGAGGATTTAGAAGGATTTTTTAAAATTTTGAGGTCAGGCCTAAATGGGTCAAATGATAAGGGACAATATCGGTGGCACCCAACTGTAGGTACAACATGGCAATAGGACACCGCACCACAGTACATTTGCATGTCAAAGTATAGTGAGATGTACTGTACCTGGGAGGCATCAGGTGGATGCCCCACAGTATAGTGAGATGTACTGTACCTGGGAGGCATCAGGTGGATGCCCCACAGAGTATAGTGAGATGTACTGTACCTGGGAGGCATCAGGTGGATGCCCCACAGCTCCCCTGAGTATAGTGAGATGTACTGTACCTGGGAGGCATCAGGTGGATGCCCCACAGTATAGTGAGATGTACTGTACCTGGGAGGCATCAGGTGGATGCCCCACAGTATAGTGAGATGTACTGTACCTGGGAGGCATCAGGTGGATGCCCCACAGAGTATAGTGAGATGTACTGTACCTGGGAGGCATCAGGTGGATGCCCCACAGTATAGTGAGATGTACTGTACCTGGGAGGCATCAGGTGGATGCCCCACAGTATAGTGAGATGTACTGTACCTGGGAGGCATCAGGTGGATGCCCCACAGAGTATAGTGAGATGTACTGTACCTGGGAGGCATCAGGTGGATGCCCCACAGAGTATAGTGAGATGTACTGTACCTGGGAGGCATCAGGTGGATGCCCCACAGAGTATAGTGAGATGTACTGTACCTGGGAGGCATCAGGTGGATGCCCCACAGAGTATAGTGAGATGTACTGTACCTGGGAGGCATCAGGTGGATGCCCCACAGAGTATAGTGAGATGTACTGTACCTGGGAGGCATCAGGTGGATGTATAATATAGTATAGTGAGATGTACTGTACCTGGGAGGCATCAGGTGGATGCCCCACAGAGTATAGTGAGATGTACTGTACCTGGGAGGCATCAGGTGGATGCCTCCACAGTATAGTGAGATGTACTGTACCTGGGAGGCATCAGGTGGATGCCCCACAGCTCCCCTGAGGATGGGAGTATAGTGAGATGTACTGTACCTGGGAGGCATCAGGTGGATGCCCCACAGTACAGTGAGATGTACTGTACCTGGGAGGCATCAGGTGGATGCCCCACAGAGTATAGTGAGATGTACTGTACCTGGGAGGCATCAGGTGGATGCCCCACAGTACAGTGAGATGTACTGTACCTGGGAGGCATCAGGTGGATGCCCCACAGCTAGTATAGTGAGATGTACTGTACCTGGGAGGCATCAGGTGGATGCCCCACAGCTCCCCTGAGGACGGCCGGGGAGGCATCTTTGTCTGTCCCTCAGCTCACACACAGAGCAGAACCTGAATAGACAAGAAGAGACACACTGTCATTGCATTTGCGTGTTGAGGTTCACAGTGAAATTTAAGGGGTCTATAATACTGTAAGTACATAATAAACTTGTACCTGTCCTGTATGTATTAGAGCCATGTATTAGTCAGCCCTAACACAGTGCTTTATTTTCCCCAAACCTTGCCCTGCTTAATCTTCCGTAAAACCTAATTTTAAAATAAACGACGTATGTCACAAGGTTCTGGGTAGCCTGGTAATTGGTAAACCCAGGGACCAGGCTAGGTTCTGGGTACCCTGCATACGCTGATATTAGATGAAACATACTGTACAACTGCGTCAAAATACATTTCCTTGCGAGTTACAGTATGTGCAGGGCACACCATGCTAGCCTGGTTAATAAACCAGACCGAATCAGCCGTTGGCAAAAAAAAAATTGCCTGCCAGCGGATTAGGGTCTGGCGAGGCTCAGTAGCACGCCTCTTTCCTACAACCGAGAACAGGTCGGGCCAATCGGGACACGGTATGCAATATGGGCGGGCTTTGGTACAGTGACGTTCAATGCTTGAGACCTTTGACTGACAGTAGCTCTGACCAATTGCGTCAAAGAGAAAATGTTTGAACCCGCCCCCCGGGAAATGAAATCCAAGTGGAGCCAGCCCAGACTAATATACCGCGACAGTGTTGTGTGATATTAGTCTGGCTTATTAGCCAGGCTAACACCATGCAGCCACATCATGTTGCCCCTTTCAGGGATTGTTGAAAAAACCAAATTGACTGAACTTCACTCTTCTTTGGCACTGTTAAATGATTAAAATGAATAGTTAGAACCTGTCCTGTACCCTTTCATACCTCCCCCACGTGAACCACATCAACAAAACAGCCTTCTTTCACCTTAGGAACATTGCCCGTCTTCGGCCCTCGCCGACATCCTCTGCTGCTGAAACACTCATCCATGCCATCATTACATCCTGGTTACTGAGTACTGCAACAGCATCCTCCATGGCATCACCTCCAGTCCAAAGCCCTCAATAAACTCAGCTGCCCACCTGCACACCAGCACCCGCTCCAGAGACCATATCACACTCGGTCCTCCAGAAAATCCTCTGGCTGCCTGTCAAACTAGAGTAGAATCCACTTCAAAATCAGTAGCCTATCTCCTGTTTATGTAGCGTGAGGCAGCTTGATGTACATCCAAGTACAAGTACATCCCCCAGCTATGATGTACAAGTCCACCACCTGGATAGGATGCTAATATGTCGCAGGGAGTTAACACCAATCCAACTCTTGATGTTGAGTGCCAAGCAGGGATAGGAGGCATTGGGTCCCATTTCTACAGCCTTTGGTTAGATATGAGCTGGCGGGGGGATTGAACCCAATCTTCTAATCTCACTCTAACCACAAAGTCACTGAGCTGGTTCTCCAATCTCCAATGTATGTACAAAGTACAAACGTAATATAACGTATATTAAAGCGGAAATAGTGGTTTCCAATATTGGCTTCACATACTAGTTTTACACAAACAAATAAAAAATAAAACAATTGCTCAAGAGGACCTACTGTAGCAACTACACAACATCACATCACACTAGGACCCAAAAATACCCACTCCTTCTAGCTCTATGAATTGCAATATTGTATGAGATATAGGGCAGTGTTTTGCGTGATCAATGCCATTTGGCTATTCTGAGTGGCCAAACAGCATTGACCACGCCTCCAGGTCTTAAGTTAAGTCATAAGACCTGGTACTTAAGACACGCATAATACTGCCCTATATAGTATGTCTACACCTTCAGAAACACAGTATGCTTGTTCCCGGAGCTGAAGTTCATCACTGTGAAGCAACACTGGCCAAAAATACTGCCTGGAAAAACAAAAAACATGCTACCACTGCTTTTGGTCACCAGGTCACTGAACTTTCTGCCAGGCACTAGGAAATATCTGGGTGTCTGGGGACATCAGTGGTTCAACTCTTTTAGATACACAGCTCGGACTCATCAGTCATCACTGATTGTTGTGGTCATATGACCACAACAACACCAAAGTGACTCCATGTGACACGATGGGAACAAAGTGTGTTGTGGACTGACTCAGAACATTACAACGTTGCAATGTTTTGACTTGAACCTCGGCCATAAACAATGCTAATGCATGTCGTAATATTCAGAGGAATAACACAGGAATGAGAAGTAATTCTCTCAATGATTTACGTGGAGCTCTCGTCTTGTGCCCAGACTTTATTAAGCACTATGGTATTTGAAATTGAGTAAACCCCCATGTAAGGCAGTCTCGATAAAGGAAGGGAAGGGAATTATCTAGCCAGGATTAAGCTGATGAATAGTGACTCGAAGGTTGAATATAGCCTGCTTGAGACTGAGAGTGTAACCTTCATGGACATTTAGAGGACAGCATTTATTTACACACCTGTGGCCATAACTTGGACAGATATGTAGGCTAGCTTATGTTGTGAGCCACACTGTGACTAATATATTACAATATAGTTTTAACATGCTGCCTGAATTGTAGTGACCTGTGTGCGTGTGTGCGTGCGTGTGTGTGTGTGCGTGCGTGAGTGCGTGCGTGCATGTCCACCGTTGTTTTCTTCTACTACTGCACTGCAAACACAACAGTATCTGACACAAGATATGAAGGAGAGAAGAAGGTACACTCTCTTCTGCCCACTCATAATAGTATATTAGATTGTTATCCACATATACAGTATGTACAGTATCACCAGTCATCAGTTATCAGTTGTCAAATACTTAGATAACTGTAGTCAAATATATACTGTTGCCTAGAGATCTTGTTATAATAATATCTTAGGCTTGACCTTTATCCATTTTGTGACCTGTTATGCCTACAGTATATTTGTTTGACTACATGTACTGTGTAACTATAGATAGATACAGTACGATTGTAACCACTGCTTTATCAGGAAGACACTGTGTGGTGTGTGGAGAGTGTGCGCATGTGCCCAACTGTTGAAGTACATTTAACATTTTTCTGGGCTCCATTTTCGTCACCGCTAAACCCCTTATCCCTAAACTTCTTTGCCTTTTTTTTACTATTTTGAAAAACATTTGAATAGTTCAACTAGCCAATCTACATTGACATGTTGTGAGCTTGTAGACTGGCCATTTTAACTATTCAAAAATGTTTCGAAAAATAGTAAAAAATGCAAAGAAGTTTAGGGATAAGGGGTTTAGCGGTGACGAAAATGGAGCCCGATCCTTATCATGTAATTTGGGAGGATATTTTGAATAATCAATTTCTAATGAATGGAGCAGCTATTGAAAATATCTTGCCTACTTGGAGTTACATGAAGGCCAGGTAACTAACTAAGCAACCCAAATCTGTACCAAAGTGTATATGGTGCTTTCATAAACTTCAGAACTTGTTGTGTAATACAGCGTGGTGTTGTCTTGTTCACTGAGCTTGCTAAGTTGCTACTCAACTGAATCATCACTCACCTCCCTTAGAGGTAAACACTTGGGACCACATTGAGGGTCTACTAAATTTTACAACGTATCTGCCATTCATTTAGCCGGTCCCTTCCCAACTGTTCTTCGAAGGGCTTGTGTCATAATGACGACAGCTGCCTTGTTATACAGAAGCTTATTGTGTGAACGCCATGGCTGTCTCTCATTCAAACAATGAGGAAACAAACAGTGTGGTGAGATACGCAGTAAAAAGAATTAGGCCTGGCAAAACAGTCAAGTGAGTCAACCTGAACCTTAACACAAATTATGAATTAAGGTTCACAGGGCCCTATTATGCGTGTCTTAAGTACCAGGTCTTATGACTTAACTTAAGACCTGGAGGCGTGGTCAATGCTGTTTGGCCACTCAGAATAGCCAAATGGCATTGATCACGCCTCCAGGTCTTAAGTTAAGTAATAAGACCTGGTACTTAAGACATGCATAATAGGGCCCACAGTCTCTTAAGAAAGGCTGCTGTACAGTTTTAGTACAAGCAGAGGAAATGGGGGGGAGGGGGTGTATCTATTTGGTAATACAAGTGCTGAAATGTGTTGTCCAGCACAGAAAACACAAGTCGGTTCGGCTCTGTAGAGCCTACAATGTGATGTCATTTGAGGTTCGGGGGGGCGGGTACCATCCTAAAGTCGGCTCTTCGGTGCTACTGAAAATTTCTGACAAGCCGAAATCATTTCGGCACTATAGGTAAAATAGGAATATGAATCGGCCCTTAGGCCCATTGCTCCCAGTGGAGCATAGGCCATCTACGACTCTTCTCAGAAAACATCACGTTTATTCCTCACGCCCATTCACATGTATTTAACTCATGAGGCCGGTTCTACAAAATGCCTTAATTCTAAATCAGTAGTTCTCACACAATTTTTGTCGAAAATGTTCAAAAATAGCAGATGTATAAACTCACAGCACTGCACGAAGTGACGCGCTGTGTGAGCTTGTATATCTGCAAATTTTTGAACAGCCGAGGCAAAAATGAAATGACACAGCATGCTTTCCCGGTTTATAAATGGGTTAATATTGCGAGGTTGTGAGCAGGATGAAAACATGAGGACATAATAAGGGGTAACTAAGCAGGAGAATGGGATCAATGTGTATTTTAGAACATAAACTAAATAAAAAGCTACAAACAATTGCTGGGTTTGAACAAATCACCCACTGAGCAGTGACCCTGATCAGGATGCAGCAAACCCCGAAGGGACCGAGGAGGAAGCTTTCCCCACAACACAGGATATGGGGTTGAGGAAACACTGGCCTAGACACAAGTCCACTTTCAATGCTGAAATGCAACTATAGGCGAGCACTGGCAGGTTGTCGGTTGTCACATCAAAAGGAAGCCAAGGCTCAACTAAGTAAACAAATAATATTCTGTGGTCAGTTGGTTCACACTCAACAACAAAACTATCTGACTAAACAAAATGAGAAACAATTATTTTTACTTGGTCAGTGAAATTGGTTCGATGATGTTTGTTTTCCATAAAGAGCTTCTTCTTCTTTTTTAAGTACTTTTGCAGGCCGGGCAGAGGCAGGCACACTCAATGTTTTGTTTGTGTGATGGGGAGAGGAAAAGTGCATGGTGGTTAGTGCAACTGTGCATGTGATTACCTCCTACTTTGATGGTGTGACAGTTCCACCCTTCATGTTTCAGTCCATCTTCTCTTCACGCTGTCACTGCAACAATGACTGTATGTTGAAAGAAAGAAGAGAAATTATAACACAAACACACACACACATCTCTATAGTTATTCACACTAGACAGCAAAGCTAGCTGGTTTGGTTCCAGAACCTATACTCCCAATTATCCTATTGTGAAACTTAAGCGACAGAGAAGAAACCCAAACTGCCTTTTACATAGGATATTACAATTCGACATGTTTTAAGTCTTTAATATTTAGACAACGGTTAGGATGGAACAGTATGGGGCTAGCTTGCTACATAGCTCAACAGCTAACAGCTATACCTTGGCATCCCCTTATTAAAGGAATAGCAGCACATCATCACATTCCCCTCACTAAACAAACAAGTCCATCGCTAGAATAAGAACGACCATCATTTCAACACTCGAGACGCTGACCTTCTAGTCTGGCGTGGCATCCACTCTGTTCCACTCCACAGCGTGAAACGGCTCAAAAGATGATGTTGGTGGTCTGAAACGAAGACACCGTTGGTTTTAGAGTCAGCTAGCCCGGTTAATACACTGTCTGTACGGCCGGTTGGGTTGGGTTGGGTTGGGGGGCTGCTGCTGCTGGTGGCGTTCACCGGCGCCGGTCAGCCAGCCAGCCAAGCCGCCCGGCTCGGTCTCCCCTGCCGCCTGCTGCAACTCTCCCTCGGCGGCCAGACAGATAGATAGATCCGTGGCAGTAGCCGGCGTTACTCCATGGCGACGGCGGCGGTCCCTCCTCCTCCTCCTGCCCCGTGCTGCACGGTCAATGACAGATCTACGGACTGGAGGCTCGAGCCATTTGGCGGGCGGGGGCTCGCCTCGGGGCCGCCCGTCTGTGTGTCCTGTCCGGCCGGGGGGGATGTTTTGACAGTGGCGCTGCGCTGCTGGGCGCAGCTAGACTGGACAACTTGTCCTCCTCTTGCGACAATGCAGCCACGCTGTCTGCGCGCTTCGGGCGCGCAGCGCGCAGACAGACACACCACCACGTACACTACAGTACATGGGAGATTCTGTAGTGTACTAGATTGACCGTCAAAATGCAATGTTTTGATCGTAGCTATTACTATTAGGTAATAGACCAATAACCCCCTCCTTGCACGCACGCCAATGACGCAAGCTGTCTGGGAGATTTTGGTCCATGGCAATCAAATAATTATTTATTGATCCATAGTTTTCTGTACAAGTGTAGTTTCTGATGTCAGTGTCTAATATTACTGTCACATTTTGGCAAATGTAATACGTGTATTACCCTTTTGAAATGCCAGGTATGGTAATGGTACCCTATTGCCCACATTAATTAATTTACAATTTCAAATTCAATTCAATAGATTTTTTTCAGACATAGGTGCATAAAGGTCAATATCATTATAAATAGCATATGGGCAGGATCTCTCATCTCTGAGGTGTAACATAATTACAATGTATGTGCATATTAATACCACCAATGCAAGCGGCAGGCAGCGCTACCGAAACTGGACTGTACCAACATCGAAGGAGAGCGTCTACAGAGCCTTGTTACTGAACTTCATAAGAATTTCCATTTTTCAACCTCGCAGTCGCATGGGACGGATATATGTGTCAACATTATTGGTCCAAGCACAATGGTGTTAGCTTTATAAGTTCCGCCTGGGAGAATGTAGCGTTTTTTCGGACTCTCCTATTTTTCCCTGCACCGGGAACCCCGCCCCCCCCCTCCCTCCCGCTGTGCGGTGAAAACCCTTGGATCTGCGGTTAATGGTTTAGGCTAGCCTGCTGCTTTGGCCGCTTGATTTTGGAGAGAGAGACTGAGAGAGAGAGAAAGAGAGAGAGAAGTTGGCGAAGGGATGCGACTGCGATGATGGCGTTGCAGATGAAGAACGTTGGCGATGGAGCGTACTACCAAAGTGCACAATACTGCAGAAATTACACTTCGCCGCCTGTCAGCTACAATGACAGCAGCCATTATCTCGCCCGGTTGCCAGGTAAGAAGATGCTTGTCGGCGGTGCTATATTGTCCGATTGTCAGCGGTCCTGCTCGCTGATGTGGAGGGAGGGATGGAGACAATTCTAACCAGTGAAATATGCTGATTATACTCAGGGATAGCTGGCTGTTCAAACTGGATGCCTTGTTTCTGCTGTGCTGTCATCGTCATAAATGACACATAGAGAGGTGCATTCGCCACATAATAGCTTATTACAAGTGAGAGTATCCGAGCATTATGTGCAGAAGCAAAATGCAGAGGTTCTTATCGATAATCGAAGCTACGGTTCTCTGTATTGATAGGCATATGCATGGGCATGGCAGTGCTCAAGGCGTACGTGGGGGTGATTTTGATTAAAACAAAATATATATATGAATTAGATTTATGATGAAATAGATATAGAAGAAGATATTAAAAAACAAAACAAGACAAATAATAACATAAATTACTTTAATCTGCTCCATTGTGATCTGGTTTGCATGATTCTGTGCTGTCCTCACAGCTGATCTATGACATGCAATAATCAGTAGGCTATACTGTCTTCTTCACAACTGCACTGATATTGTGTATGGTGATTTTGGTTTTTGGGGACCAATTAAGTTGCCATGCATGTATCTTTATGCTATTAACTGATAACATTGTGTGTGTGTGTGTGTGTGTGTGTGTGTGTGTGTGTGTGTGTGTGTGTGTGTGTGTGTGTGTGTGTGTGTGTGTGTGTGTGTGTGTGCGTGCGTGCGTGCGTGCGTGCGTGCGTGCGTGCGTGCGTGCGTGCGTGCGTGCGTGCGTGCGTGCGTGTGGAAACCCCCATTCAAATAAGTCAATAGTGCTCTTCCAATAGATGTTGATGTTTGATGATGACAATTTTGCAATTCAGTGAAAGTGTTGGAAATTGAGGATTGCTGGTTTGGTTTGATTACTCCTCTTATGATGAGGATTTTGACTTTCACTTACACAAAGTGTTCTTACATTGTTCATATACAAAAAGACACAGTAAACAGTACAGTACACTATAGGCACAAATGTATGAGTTTGGTCCATGATTGTTTTACATATATACCGTAAAACATGTTCACTATAGCTGCCAGGTCCACTATACCCATTGACTATGCATGGGGACAAATGGATAAGATACAGAAATAGCTAATACCTTTACCGTAGCCTCGATCCCAGCCTTACTCATCTGCCTTTACCGTGAATGTACAAAATCATAACATAATTCATGCTATTCTTTAGGCCTATAGCTTTTCTTTTATAGTATAGGATAGTCTGTACTACACCCCTGGACTTAGCTATACCAAAGCTATACCAAAGTCCAAAACAGGAAGAGCTAAAACATCAACCCCTGATGTTCTAGAATGTTAAATGTGCTGGAAGCGGTGGTCTTGGCCATCTTCTGCCCCCATCCAATGCCCAGTGGAGCAGATGGACTACAGTAGGTGAAAGAGGCATAGGCTTCTCATCACTCTATAATTGATGTGACACAACATAGTGCACCAAGAGAAACTCTGGAGAAAATGAACACTTGGCCTATTTACTGAATAAAAGCAGAGGCTCTCAGTTGGAGGAGCAGTCTAATAATCATACAGATTCATATCCGGAACGGGAGCTTCTTATGATGTTCTCGGCCCTAGACCTCTTAGTTCTAGACCAGAAGGGCAGTCAGGACTAAAGCCTGATTTAAGCTTTAGCAACGACGTGTCGTGCAATGTGTCGCACAACACTGTCTTCAAGTATTGAGGCATTAGGAAAAAATCACACTCGTGTGAAGTGAGGATCGCAGCGAGGGCAGTATAATATCAGCCAAATGATGTCTTACGTTGTCATTTACTGCCTTAAACAAACGTCCATAGACTTGGCTGGCAACCGGTTATTTTTAATTAGACTCTAAACAAACATTAAAAGTCCATAGACTTAGCTGCCACGTGACATAATTTCAGAAAGCCATGCATTGGAGGGGCTAGCGCCCCTCAAAACTAGTTAGAGTGAAGTGATGTTGATGCTATGAGATGAGCTTAATTTACACCCCATCACACAACAGATCTTCAAGCTTAAATCAGTTACTCTCAACAAAGTCGTATAGATAAATTAGGCTATAGTTTGTCCCCCATTTCTCATAGTAATGCACGTTGTCTCTATAGCTTTCATTCCAGCAGCAGCGGTTTTCAAACATTTGGAAAGACATTTGTAGTAGCGACATGTGCGTAGAGCATTTATTTTAGAACATGTAAATATTGTGAATACAATTTTAAATGATAACTAGGAGCATTGTACATCTGAGCAGCACAGAATAAGCCTGACTTTGTAGTTTGAAATTGGATTGGATCCCCAGAGATCTCTAATGCTCCTCTATTATTATATAAGGAGCAATTTGTGTAAACTCTCTCTCCAGTCCGAGGAGCAGCTGGTCTCTGAGGAGGACGTTCTGTTTTAGGTGGACGAGGAGACAAGGAGCTGACCTTGTCCTATCTACATCGTATTAGTGGTTTCCATTATATATATGTTGTGTAAGTGTGTGAGTGTGTGTGTGTGTGTGTGTGTGTGTGTGTGTGTGTGCGTGCGTTCGTGCGTGAGTGCGTGCGTGTGTGAACTTAAAAAAAAGAGTAGCCAATTATTTTTTGACCCTTTTTTCTCCTCAATGTAGTCGTTATTCAAATTGATTCCTTCCTCCCCAGAGTCCCCACACACACGTCTGTAACTAGCACTGGAAACCGACGCCTATAGAGCACCGAAGTCTGACGTCACTTTCAGTAGAGGGCACCAACACACAGGTTCATGTATTTTTGTATTTGCATTGAAATCTCCATAGGGCGATTTTAGGTCGCTTCATATAAGAACTGTGTTTGAAAAATAAACCGACCGCCCCAGCCTTTCTGTCAGGGGAGTGGCTGTGCGTCGTTAATGATGTCCATTCATATTTGATACAGCCAGTTTCTGGAAAAATGGAATTAATGTGGCCGCAAAAGCCTTGAAACTACATATGAAGGCAATGTCGCTGCTAATATACGTCACGCCCAGCTGTCAACACATTGCGTTCCTGAGATTCCTCGTTGACGTAAGCTCAGCTGGTGGTGACTCGACTCGTACTAACCACGAAACATTAAATGTCAATAAAATAAAAATAAACGTAATTGACATTCAGTTTCTGTTGTGCGACGGGCAGATGCAGCCACCCCCCCTACCCGGAAATGTAGTCTCTGGGTTGTTTTGTATTTTGTTACTCTTTGGGTATATGTGTACATTTCCACCTTCAGTCGATGCTTCATATCCATATGAGTGAAAAGGCCGGGGTGATCGGTTTATTTTTCAAACACAGTTCTTATATGAGGCGATCTAAAATCCCCCTATGGAGATTACAATGCAAATAAAAAGTACATGAACCTGTGGACTGACGCCCTCTACTGACAGTGACGTCAGGACTTCGGTGCTCTATTGGTTCAACAAACTATGTGCCCACCTCCCCGCCCCCCTTCGCCTCCCCTCCCCGGTAGAACACAGCGGAGAACACTGATGTCATCAAATTTGGAGCGACGCCCCTCTGCACTCTTATTGGTTAGGAAAATACAAGGTTCACTCCCAATTCTATATGCCACATTTCCTGCGTACTTCGCACCTGGGTTTTCTTCGTCCTACACCTCCTGCCCAACACTCCCCACTGACAGGTGACGCCCCTATCTTTTCCTATACTGGTATCGGTATCAGCGCAGGCACACCTGAGCTTCCATGCGCGGCCAAAAGCCGCTGTCTCCCGGCGTCTCTTCCTGGTTTTTAGACAGCTAGTGGATGGAAATGAAGCTCCACCCACGCAGCAGAATGCCGCTGGGGCAAGCTTTTCCGGGAATCTGGCCGGCGCGGAAATCAGGGATCGGCCGACACAGCATCGGCCGACACATCGCCTAATCGCCCGGTATCGCCCAAAAAGATGAATTATTTTTATCTTTTCGGGCGACGTTCCTCCACCCACTTTTCGACTATCGGCCGTTCACCTGCTATCACCGATAGTCGCCGGGTCCCATAGACAAATAATGCACTTCCGGAAAATTCGTCTGACTGTCGCCTAACGTACTGTTAGCTTATAAGTAAGTAAGTAGCCTTGCTGAGCCATGGGCCCCATAGGCAGGAGCCTATCTCCTGTTTATGTAGCGTGAGGCAGCTTGATGTACAAGTACACCCCCTGGACATGGCGCTAGTATGTCGCAGGGACTTAGCCCCAATCCAGTGTCAAGCAGGGAGGCAGTGGGTCCCATTTTTAGAGTATTTGGTATGACCCGGCCAGGGATTGAACCCCGACCTCCCAGTCTCAGGGCGGACACTCTAACCACCAAGGCCACTGAGCTGGTTAGCTTATAAGAGGACCTGTTAATATGCAGAGGTTAAGAGACTGGGCTTGACTTCAACTTTAATTTAATTCTAGAGATACAACATGCAGTGTGGCTGCATGAAAATTGAGCCCAAAACTATTTAGGGCTAGTGCATCTTAGGGACATTGTTGGGTAGTAGTGGAATCATGGAAGCCTTGGTTTTGACTCTTGACAACAGCAAACCTGTAATAATAGTATATTTAATAGCAAATTAATTCAGTCATCAGCACTTGCAAATAAGTATGTAACACTTTTAATATTGCAGCAGCAGAAAGAAACGGATGCATTTGCCCTATGCTTTCCTCAGCATTTCGGAGAAATGCAGTATATGGGTCGAGGGTCCACCGGTCCTCATGGTACTGTGAAGACTTTGAGTTGAGCCCGGCAGTTCCCTGCTTTCAATAATACAGTACGTATACGGTACCACTTGAAAAGAGACAAACAGAAACAAACATTTGAAAGTGCATTGCTAGAAGACACTTTGTTTGTTGTTATAATAATTATAAAATAAATTGTAGTGATTTTCGCGTATAGGATGTAAGTAAATAGGTGCTTTACAGTACAGAGAAATACAATATACTGTAAATCTAAGACGTTTTTATTATTATTATTTATTCATTATTATTACTAGATTCATTATGTTACCACCCAAGCACATAAATCAGCTAGGAGATGACCCCATGCCCTCTGTGCCAATTGAAGCCTCTTTTAATAAGGTGCAAAGTATACAAGACGTTTTGATGCTACTGCACCATTGTCCTTGTGCAGTGTAAACGTCTGTGGAGAATGTCTGAAGAGTGCAAACTGACTGTATAAGTGGCGGCAGCATACCTCATGAAAGCAGACCAATCGTTTCTTTTGTGATAGAAGCGCCAAATCTGGCAGATGTGTTGATAGATATATTGGGAACAAAACTGGATATTGGGCAATCACACATTTCAACGTTTTCAAAATGGCCACCAGTGGTTAGTCTAATCTTCCTAACTTACCCTCTGGCTAGTGTATAGAGCGTCACAGTCCCGCCCCCTTTCAGAACGACGAGTGGCCCAGGAAATAATTCCCCATTAATTTTCTTTCTGCATATGCATTTTCTGTTCTTTGTGTTATGTCAAATGTGTGTATATGTGTTCTGCATACTTGGCTCCTGTGTCGCAAGACAAATTTCAGTGTGAACTGACAATAAAGTACTATATCATATCATATCATATCATATAATTTTCCCCATAGGCTTTTCAAACAGTACGTTTACACTCGAGTTGTGGCAAATCATGATAATTGCCTAAAAAGTTTGGCGCTTCTATCATAAAATGAACGATAGGTTAGCTATGCGGCCCCACTGCTGTGAAAAGTGGACTGACTAAAGTAATCAAATGGCAGGTGTGTGGAATTGACCAAATCTAGCTTAGGCTGGAGTTTTCATGGCTATCAATTGGCTTTTTTGGGCCATATGGACAGAGCATTTTCTGGACTTATCCGACAGACTCTACGCTGTTCACTCGGTGTGCACTACACTGCCTCGCGTTGTCTGCAGCGTGTGTGGCAAATTCATAACTTCAGCAATCAGCATACTACTTATATTCTACATTAGTGTTTCACAAACCTTTTAATGTCATGTACGCTCATAACCACTGTTCTAAAGTCAGACCAGGTGATAAAAAGACAGACAGAAGGACAGCGGGGCAAACAGACAAGCATGTGGACAGACAGACAGACATGCAGAATGGTAGGATAGATAGTCAGATAGACAACACAGGTAGGCAGGCATACTGTAAGACTGACTGACACAGACAGCAGTCAGAAACACAAACATGCAAGGGTGTTATTTTAGTTCCATGAATCATTACAGCAGGGTGTCCAATTAGATGCCCGATGGAAGCTTCCGGCACAGTGAGTTCCACACAGCTGCTGTACTACTAGTCCTGGCTGAAGAATATACATGTAATGAAGTAATGCTCTCTCATGTGCACAAACAAACACCTACTGTATGGTGATATACTTTTTGTCTCATAATGGAGAAATCTATTTTACCCAATGTTCTTCTTACAACAATTCTTTGATCATTTAGGGCCCTATTTTTGTCAGTGCTAAACCCCTTTTCCCTAAACTAAACTTTGACTTTTTTACTATTTTGAAAAACATTATAATTGTTCAACTAGCCGATCTACATCAACACATTGTGAGCTTGTAGATTGGCTATTTGAACTATTCAAAAATGTTTTTTAAAATAGTAA